>NW_028301564.1:19802500-20070000 GCF_042242905.1 Orbicella faveolata
ACTGGAGTCCAGGTCTCTCCTTCGTCTGGAGTTTGTCCCGCAGTAGACTTTAACGTTTTCCACGACGCAGTCCTGGCCCTGACTGACGCTACACAACGCATAGTTGGCTAGTGGACTGTTTTTCACAGCATCCAGGAAGTTAAGTCGGATTCGCGTCAAGGCCTCTTGCTCGTCTGCGGAGCAAGAGCCTGTGTAAAACGTGAAATTCTTCTTTGCGGCATTCACGTTTTGCTCGGCTGTTGAAGAAGTTCAAAGGTACTCTTCATTACCGCCTTGACAGTACAAGATTGTCTTTGTTACTGTTAAGGTGTAGGCATTATATGAAACGCCAAAAACAATGGGGTAGTGACGGACTGTTTACAGGGAGTAGCCTGTTGTGCAGGCGTAAAGAGGAAGGGGTAGACAGTCCCACCTCGCCCCGCTCTCCCTCTCTCTTCTTTCCCCGTTTTATGCCTGCTACGCAGTCTAGTGCGGGCGTCGGGGTTAGAAGTTCAAGTGCCGCTCTGACCACTTACTCCATGGAGTTGGTTGTTTCACGGTAGTCCCAATTTCAACTCAGTTTCCAGGCCACGTTTGTAAACAGATGACTACTTCGCTCCCTGCAAGTTGGGTTTTTGTTAATCCGTCTTGTGCAGCCTTATGCCTTTCACACTAGCCGAAGGTAAATACAGGGTTATTATATTTTTTTACGCGTAATGCGACATTGGTCATGTTCCCAGAAGGTGGCAAAGGGCTTATGTGCGATACGTGTCTGAGGATCGAGGGCAAAAATTAGTCTATGAGGCGTCAATAGCAACTTAAAGACATGATTCGTAAATTTATCAAAGTATATGTGACCCGTAAATCTTTGTTAAAATTCGTGTGTTAAACAGGATTACAACTACCCTCCCCCCTACCTTCACTACCCTCTTCCCACAACTGACAACTACCCTTCAGACTTCATATGTCCATCTAAAATATGTTCTCACTGTGAAGAATGGTCTTCGCTAATTATAATCTATCGAAGATACAAATTTACTGGTCTTAAAGGGCGAAAGCCAAATTACAGTACGCTCCCTATACCAAAACTTCTGCTTGCGACGTAAATTTTCTTTAATGCCAATACTTACGTGCGCAATCCGGCCAAGGTCGCTGACTTTTGGGCGTGACAGGAATTAGAACTTGCCCGTATAGAAGTTTGTTCCATGTGCCGTCCGATTGACACATGTACGTGTTCGGTGTTGCCTCATCAGCGAAGGCGTAGCCCTCCTTACACTGCACCACGCAAACCATTTCGTAAATCACACCGTTGGAATCCATTGTCTCTTTATTGCACGCCCTTACTCCGTACATAGGAGGGTCAAAGTAGGTACATGCGACCGCTGGAATGAGAAACACATGGAAAAGGTTGGAACATAGTTAATAGGCCATTTTAAAGTTGTGCTTAGTTACGTTACCTGGCCAGGAATGCAAGCGAGGCTGGAGGTGACCTTGCTTTGATACAGACCTCTCTGCTTTTCTTATTTAAATGCCAACTAGTTAGCATAAGAACAACTTGATTTAGACAACAAAAGCAGTAAGGTCTGTATCAAAACAAGGTCACCTCCAGCCTCGCTGCCATTTAAAGGCCAGGTCACTAAGCAGAAAAATTGTAAAATGGTCTGTTGAGGCGAATGGTTATGAAGCTTGACAAAGTTTTATGTGGTATATTTTAACCCGCTTTTTTGGCCTTCACCGTACACAAGTCACAAAAGGCCACGTTCGATATATCAATATTCTAATAGGGCTCGGAGACTTTCAGGACAAATTTCTATATTAATGTGTTTTTCTGTGTATACAAGTCTCTTTTGGGAATCGAGAGATAAAAGAGATCCGAAAGCCTCGGAGCCTTGTTAGAATGTTGATATATCGAACGTGGCCTATTGTTGTTCGCTCCTGACTGAGGAACTAACCAGTAGAAACATGTTGGTTACGTAGTTATGTACAGTGCCTCTGTTTCAAGACGAGTCCTTGTGCAAACCTTTCATATGAAAATGAGTTTGTTTGCATGAAAATGAACCTTTACGCGGAACATATTTTGATATGAAAGGTTTCGCGCTAAGACTCGTTTTGACACAGAGGCAAAAGGCAACTCGGACATGGTCTATTTTCTCTATGAGATATACCTACAGGGAATCATAGTAGTTGTATTCATCATCTTGAACTGGATATTTGTTTTGATGAATACAACTACCATGATTCCCTACAGGCGTGTCTCATAGAGGGAATGAGTCATTAAGTAATACATCAAACACGAGAGACAGTGTTCCATCGAGATATCCAAACACCGAGAATAGAGTTGAAAACACGACGCGCAGCGGAGTATTTTTGACGAAATTCGAGGTGTTTTGATAGCCGATGAAACACTGTCTCGAGTGTTTGATATATCTTCTCAATCGAAACAAAAACTAATTAAGGAGTAAACGGAGAAGTAAAATCGGCAAAATCTATGCTAATTAAGACCAGGTCTTAAAACCTCCTTCACGGTTGTGATTATCTTTGTTTTAACTTGATGAATTATTAATGAGTTTGAGAACTATGGATGAGTGATCACGATTTTAAAAGGCGTCATAAAATATCGCACTGTCTCGTCGCAGAGCAAATTAAAATGCAGCAGTGGTGTGATGGGAACTGCGAAGTAAAAAGGTGGTGCACGAAAGGACACGTATCATATAAAAACTTTTAACTTACGTCCAACTTCCACGAAGAATTCACAAGTGGCTTTATTTCCAGCCCTGTCGCTGGCCTCGTACAACACTTGATATCTACCCCAAGGGAAAATAGCACCCGGGTTTCTGTTACTAGTTATTAGTAGCTGTACCGGAGGCTTGTCGAAGTTGTCCTCGAACACTGGATAGACCCACGTGACACGTATTTCATTTTGATCAGTTTGTTTCTTGATGTCTTTTGGACACGAGGACACACGAGGACGTTCTTGGTCTGAGAGTCAAAAGTTAAACAAGAAAGCGTTAACTTTGGTACATGTAAAAAGTGTGGACCCTATTAGTTTCTTTTAAGCTAAATACTCTTTGACACTCAAATAAAGTCATTCATTCATTCATTCGTTCGTTCGTTCGTTCGTTCGTTCGTTCGTTCGTTCGTTCATTCAATCGTTCGTTCGTTCATTCCTGCCTGCCATAAACTAACATGTGGAAACCTTCTACCACTACCTAATATCACAGTTGCACCTACTTACAATTACACTGCCCATATTTTTAACATTAATGTTTAATGAAAGAAAAACATTTCAGTTACCGTTAAAGAAAGGAAAAGCTAAAAGAGTAATCTAATTCCACAAAAGCAAAACAAAGATGACAAATAAAAATTAATTCATTATTTCAACCGTATAAATTATCATACTAAACTCAGCCCGAGAGAGCCACTTACCAGAAACAGTTATTTTGAGAGTACAGGTGGAAGTTAGGCCAGCAGCATCTGTTGCAGTGTATTTCACTTCATGTGCAACTGAACTGACTGCGAACTCTTTACTCTCCGCGCCTGCGTCATTAGTGATTGTAGGCGACTGACCGCTATTATCGGAGGCACTTGCCTTGGGAATGCATATCTTTGCTGTCGGTTTTCCGGGATCATTGGGAACGGAAATGGCGTTTGGACACGTGATTGACGGAGGACGAATGTCTAAATGTTACATTGGAAAGCGAGTGAGTCAGATCACAACCGAGAGTAGTATTCACTCGTGATTCTGGTTTATAGAACTTAACACAATCGATCTGTTTACGACATTACAAAGGGGTCGAGGTAGATAAGGAGGTAAAGAGGTCTAAGAAGTAAAATTTCTCAGTTAGGCAGGTGGCCTCGTCAGCAACGTGGCTGGTATTCATGAGGCCCTTATGATAAAAGAAAAAAAATTATTAAAATACAATTTGTAAACGGTAAAACCATTTAATGGTTAAAAACAGTGAGAAAAACTACGGAGTGAAGAAGTGACCTCCCAATAAATTCTTAAAAGGGAAAAAGTATGTCTACAGGGTACAGTGTTAGAAAGGGCTGAACTAGAGAATTTTAAAAAGCATGCGTTCAAAGACAAGGTTAGTTTTAGGAAATGGATGTGTGCTTTTTACCGTGGAACTAAGTCGGGCGAACTTTAAGTCTGGGCGTTTTACAGTTTGCTATTAATTCAACCCACGAGAACATGACAAGGGTTAAGCACGTTAAAGTCAAATCATGTAAAACGCACCTTTACAATATGAACTCCATGGCGTAGACCACTGACCAGTCGCTAGACACTCGCGGCTGTCTGGTCCTTCCAGCTGAAAACCATTAACGGTGTCACACCGAAGTAGGCAAATAGAAGGACACGTTTGGGAGTTGGCTCGACAGTCATCTCGGTCCCAGCTTCCATGGGCCGGATTTGGCAGCACAGTACAAGTGACGACTAAGTAGAAAAGTAGAAACGAAATGTGCTAAGTTTTGCTTGATGTTTCCGTTGCATAAATTAGTTGAATTATGACTGTTCTGCCAATACACAAATTAAGAGCATAAAAGTAAAACCAAGGCGAGGAAGAACAAAAAGAGTAAAGGAGGCCATATTGTGGAGCAATTGATCATGGATTGAAACAGATATTGAAATAACTATTACTACAGAAAACGCAAACCCAAAAGTAACAGCAAGAAGAAGACGAAGCACCCAAACAGCAGCAGCAGTAGTAGTGGTAGTAGTAGCAGCAACAACAAGAATAACGACAACAACAGCAACAACAGCAAAAACTACAATAACAACACCAGCAGCACAACAATGACAACAACAACAACAACGACAACAGCAGCAACAAAAACTACAATAACAACAACAGCAACAACAGCAAAAACTACAATAACAACACCAGCAGCACAACAGTGACGACAATAATAACAGCAGCAGCAAAAACTACAATAACAACAACAGCAGCAGCAACTGCAAAAACTACAATAACAACAACATCAGCAACAACAGCAAAAACTACAATAACAACAACAGCAGCAACGATGACAACAGCAATAACAACAGCAGCAGCAAAAACTACGATAACAACAACAGCAGCAGCAACAATGACAACAATAACAACAACAGCAGCAGCAAAAACTGCAATAACAACAGCAGCAGCAACAACGACAACAACAATAACAACAACAACAGCAGCAGCAGCAACAAAAACAATAACAATAACAACAGCAATAATAACAACAACAGCAGTAGCAACAACAACCGTGAACAGCAGTAGCATCAGCATCAGCAATAAAAATAACAACAACATCAGCAACAGCGACAACAACAACATCAGCAGCAACAACAACCATAGCAACAACAAAACATAAAACAACAAGAGCAAAAACAGCAGCAGCCAAGCTGCAACGATAACGATAATAATGAAAGCAACAACAGAAACAACTACAAAAACACAAACAACATTAACAAAATACACTGATAAAGACAACTCCGACATCAGATCCCTAAAAGGGATTATAATATTTAGCTTGAAGGACAAAGGTTCCTCTCTTACTCTTTTCTCTAGTTTCAGTCTGAGGAGATGCGCATGTCTGCGGTCCCACACCGTTACAATTGTCCTGTCTGTCGGTGTATAACCAAGTCAGTGCATAGCTCCGGGTACGCTGCTGAGAGGCGCAGTGACTTGCACTGACAGGTGAGGGCAGATCAGCCCAGGAACTCCACGACCCCAGTGAGCATGATGCATACTTGCACGAGCCTGTAGAAAAGGAAAATTACGTTTGTCTTGAAATTTATTTCTTTCAGTTACGTAATTTTAGAGAGTTTCAGAAACCACGACGGTGACGCCGAGGACAACGTTGATTAAAATATGAATTTTTATTTTACTTGCGACTCTCGCGTACTCTAAAATCATTTACTTTGTTTATTACTGTCAAAACTCTCAGCAAACTAAACCTGGAACACAGCTATAAATTTGAAATAGAAATTTAAACAAAAATTAGCCGTTGTGGCTCACGTTCTCTAAACAACGCAGAATTTGGTCATTTCATGTTGTTGTTTTGCAGAGGAGCGGAAAGAAATGTACCAAGAATTATAACGCACGTGCACAGCCAATGTATTGCTCATTAAATCTCTTGTTTAGTGACGTTCCCGTCGTGTATTTTTTTTTTCAACTTCCTATTCAAATACGATAGACAGCGCTGCATCACATTTCTAAAAACTCTGAATTTAAGAGAGTTGAAAATGCAACACACAGCGGTGCATATTTGACGAACTTCGAGGTCTTTGAATATGTCATAGTACTCCGTATGTTCGATCTATCTTTGCAAAGGAGGGTTGAGATCGTAGAAATCTATGCTTGTTGTAAACTGAACTTACACCAATCCCTGTAGTTGTACTGCCTTGATCCACACGAGCTCGGGATGCCGTTACAATTGCCTTCTCGCACATCATACTTGGTGTGTTGATTGTAGTCGCGGTAACGGCTCTGACGTCCGCATGTTCCTTGAGCTATTGATCCTGTCCAACTAGACCAACCATGGAAGGGGCAGTAGTAAGCATTCGTACAAGAGCCTGCAGTGTAATACCGTGTTATTAAGATGAAGCCTTATGGAAGATTTTGATTGCGAAGATGATTTGTACAACTAGCAATTAACATTAAATTGCTGACATTGCAACGCAAAATGTCTCCTTTTTTTTGTTTGGTTGTAATTAAGTTTCTGAAGACCTACAGGTTCATAGTTTCGGCGCTAAACTCAGATTTTCTGTTGGAACGGCTAGGAGTATTACTAGAAGTTTATTCGATGTACACACCGTTCGTCACCTAAGGAGACCTAACGGCAAGTGCTTTAGACTCCGGATTGCTCAGTCACGGCTCGTGCCCAACCAGGCACTTTACTCTCAAAGTTCCATTCTCCACCCACTTTTATTTATTATAGTTAGGAATTTTTAAATCATTGTAATTATATATATACATATATACATTTTTTGTAACTTTTTATTGTCCATACTTTGTACTATACTTAGTTATTTGATAATTACTCGTAGATTTTTAGCACAGAGGGCCACTAGTTTATCAGTTTATACCGTCGTTTGTCACTCTCTCTAAATAAAGTTGATTGATTGATTCACCCACGTATACAAAATGAGTGTCGGAAAACTGTTGGGGCAATCCGACAGTGACGTTTGAGAGTAACCTGGGATGGACCATCTTATCCAGAGAGCGCGGTCAGCTCAAATGTTCCTCGAAATGTTCAAAATATTTCCAATTTCTGGAGCCGAGGAACAGCAATTATGTTATTTTACACGACCAAAGAGTTTGTGTTAGAGGACAGTATTTTATAATGTTACAATTTTTACGCTGTCTGTTGCATCTGCTCTCGGAATATCATCGACAGTCCTGCAGATTCCAGAGATTCTGGCACCAGATTTATTCCTCACTTTCGACGATTGTTATAATGTACTACTAAATAGGTAGAACGTTGTGCGTTTATTGATACCGTAAAACGGGAATTTTGTTTAGAAGATATAAACTATACTCTTTAAGGGGTTACAGACGTTTTAGTAATCAACCCAAGTGAAACATGTTTTCATAAAATTAAATATTTCTATTGATAACTGATTTTAAACGAAGGAAAATTGTAATACTTTAATAAAAAGGCTAAACGTGACATGGAGAGGTTATCGACCCATAAAACCTGATGCTTTATGCAAATTTAGTAATTACAGCAGAAACACCGCAAAACGTTTAGTTAGCACAAGTTATTTCATTTGTATAAATCTAAACACAGCCGTACCTTAAAAGACTTTGCGGTTTGTTTTCAACATAATTTAGTATTTAAATGACCTAATAAGCGGAAATGTTACTGTTGTAGAAACCGAAATGCATGTATGTTTTCTTGAGCCTTAGAAAATTACTCGGTTTGACGTGCAGTACATCTGAAGTTACATGAATGCTGAAAGTTTTATCGGGACAGCCGTATAACCTACCTATTTCTATTCGTATTAATATGACAACTTACACACTCTATGACAGTTGTGTTTACTTTTGTATTAACAGGTGCAAGAGGAATTTGCATCGAAAATTGTTTCTGTTACGCCGAGATCTGAAGCGGCAAATATTACAGCAAAAGTCAGTTTGAATACCAGTGGCTGTAAAATCATACGTTTTGTCAAAAGACTCCAGCTATTGTAAAATAACTCACCTACTAAAGCACTTTTAGAAATGTGACGTTTCATTGACGTCATTTGGAGGAATTCAATTTCTCCAAACGACGGTCTGCGCAAAGACATAATGAATAGCACGGAACTTCCATGAAATTACAGTGTAATTAATGAAATTATAATGAGAAAATAAAAGCGAATTTTGAAAAGAGGATAACTTCCTACGTTCGTTTTATGATTGGTGAAGGATCGCCTTTACCAAGTGCAAAACGGCAACCTTGATTCGTGAATCCATAATTAAACGTCGTTAAACTATCGTTTTCGATCGATACATCGTCTTGCTAAAAACATTTTTCTGCTTTAACATTTTTTTGGAAGTAATGTTTGAGCCAATTAGATTGAGGAAAAAGTTTCAGTTACAAAAAGTAAGTGTTATCTTGCTAAACTTCCTGGTTAAAACCTGATACAATAATGCCCCCTTTTCTCATCGTTATCACCGGGGGGTGGGGGGGGGGGGGTGGGGAAGTACACCCAGAAAAGTTGGGTGAGGTTGTGCGGCCCACTTCCCAAAACCGTTACCCTATTTATGACCAAAATCTGCGATTTTCCCTACCTTATTTATGACCTGGCCAAAAATTCGATACGATATTAATGACCGTTGCGGCTGGCGCAGTTGCCTTAAACTTAAGTTATGGAGGGATTTGTTGACGTTCTTATTGATAATGATGAAAAAGTAGCTTCTTCTAAGAAACATACCCAATTCAAGATTAGAGTGCTAAAACCATACCTTATTTAAGACCAAAAGGGCCAAAATCAATACCTATTTATGACGAAAACGACTGAAAAACCCTACCCTTTGGAGTCGCACATACCTATATAGCCCATACAAGGGAGTACACCCCAGGGGTTATTACGTTCCCTTTCACAGGCGATCGCTTTCTACGAGAAAAATCCTTCGGCTATCTCCAGCCACCGCGATCCATCGACGGTAAACGTCGCTACTGATAAAATGCAATTCGGGCTTAGACTTCCCCCACCTCTAAAGATTTGGTTTATGCGCCTGACGTCTAGTCTAGTTAGCATGTTTTAACATGTTTTGTCTGTTATAACCGATTAGGTTATGGTTCGTTCCTTACAAGGTGGTCTTAATATTTAACAGGTTTAGCTTCAAAATTGTTCGAAGAACTTGTTGTCGCAAAAATATTTCTCTGTGTCTCCGGAAGAAATGTTTGAGCTCCCGAAAAATTTGAATAAAAATGGAATACCATCAAGTTGATTGAACGCAAAAGTTTCGTCTGAAAAGTTGCCATATTCTGTGAAGATTTATGATTAACATCAACGCCATACCCAATTTCTGTTGTCATACTTACACATAGTTCTATACTGAGTTGAATGACTGCATACTGAAGGCGCTGGGCACGAACCCGAGCCATGGTGAGTCGTATAAATGTGGTGTGCATTACGGTGCTGATTCACGCAGTGTCCTGTAGAAATGCCGGGACCCCAATCGTTCCTCCATTCGTGACTGCACGTTTGCCACGAGCAAGGCGGCGGCGGCGGCGGTGATCCACCCCCACAAGAAAACACACCGCCGAGGGCGTTGGCGAGAACGAGGAAGGACAAGACTTGTGGAAGCGTCATTTCGTTGAGAAAGGAGCGTTCTAAACTCGGTATGAAATATTTTGCGAATGAATGCCACGGATTTTATTTTCATTTGCGTGTTGGCTTGAATGACAGTTAGAGATATGGAAATTTTAATGAATTTACACAGCTGTTGTACGGAAAGATTCTATGTTACCCTGGCGATTGTTTAAAGGAAAGGATTTTACGTTAATTGGCATTAACGATGCCGAAAGCTTGACACTAATATGGAACAATTGGATTCGTTCGGGCATTCTCGAACGCAAATACACACAATAATAGATTTTATACACTGAATGCAAATACGGCGGACCGCTCGATTGTCGCCCGGGACGAGTCGCATGCAAGCGAGGCTAGTCAGGCTTTGATGTTTTGTTTTGACAGAAAAGTGTTGCTTCGCCGTCGATCTGGTCTGTTTTTGTTTCGCCCTCCCTATAAGTTGTTTTGTTCCTGAATGCCACCAGAAGGGATTGAAATCTTCCACAGCAGAGAAAGTGGCAGTCATGCACATGCTCTGTAGCCTAGCCCCCAGGCTTTCTCTTCCAGTCGTCGGCGAGCACGAAGTACTCGTAAGGACCTGTGAACGGATTTTTGGTGACGGCCTTAAAATTTACGCAGGCCATGTTCATAGGCCGGAAGAGACGCGGAGAAAGAACGCCTGGCTACTGAGCTGGGTATTACGACTTGATCGATTTGTAAATAAACAGTAAATTTGATGATCATGGAGTAGCCAGTTTTCATCCCCTTCACACTAGGGCGATTAAGTATCAGAGAGCGTTTCCCAATGGGTGAGACAGAGCTAAAGCCTAGACTGGAGTAGCTTCACAATGACATGTTTACAGGTTTGGATTTTTGTATACTCATATTCAGGTTGCTCTACCCAGTGAAATGGACTTTTGATGTCGTGTCACGCTGAGACTAACTTAAGTTGCGTCAACAGCTTATAAGGAATTCGAATTTACGAGGAGAATTTCTCATCTGCAATGAAACAATTAACCTTTCTTTGTTAAGTAATTTTGCATGGTATTTCGTCACCAAAAGTCTCAAATTCGGTCGAGTGTTGAATTTCCGATAAAAAAAGCACGTCCAGCTATTTGGTTAAGGAATGCACTATTCAAGTATAAAGCTTCCGACTTATTTACCCGTAGTTATTTTACCATGTAACGATAAAACAAATAGCCGTATTGTATGGAAAAGGATAAAAATACATTAGACCGTGACATTAGTTTTGTCGAGGTAACAGAACATTATTTATGGTGCTGCAATTATTGTTGACAGCCTTGGAATTCTCAGTCGCCAGCGATAAAAGAAGAATAAGGAGAAAATTTGCCCCAGCTGAACAAAAAAACTCCGTTTCTCTACGGTAAAGAACTTAGAGTTTGCTTGCATCATAATCTCCCCATGAAATCATGATGAGAATGTCATGTTACTCTACAAGTTACTTTGGACTTGCCAGTTGTTTAAATATTATTTCGCTGACTATGTTTGCTTTTAGTTTTTGTAACTCCTCTCTTTCCTGTGTATTAGTTCAATGTAAACTATGTTCGCTTTTCCTGTTCCTTTCCATTATCTGTGAATAAGCGGGGAACAAATCGAAAGCTCTGCAATTTTGGCTGCTATACATATTGTTCTTTTGTTTTCTGCTTTTCTTATTTCTGTAATTAAAATGTGCGAATAAAGATTTGATTTGACATAGCCACTGGATTAGAAGTTTTAGGCATTACAGGATGCTTCGTAAGTTTGGTTAACGTTGAATAATTCTCGGCTCTTTTTTTTTTCGTTTTGTTTAAAATGAACTGTAGGCGGTCTGTAACTCATTAGCTGTGCTAACACGATGAGCTTTTTTATGTACTATGTTAATTGTGGTCTACTAGCTAATAGAATCGATGGAGGTTTCTCCTTTGAAAATCGTTTCCTCCTGCGTAATACAAAGGTAATCGCAATTTACTCTGGTACATTTAACTAATAATTTCACTCGCATTTATATGTTACAAAGTTAACTTGAAAGCAAAATAGATACATATAAATATATATAAGTATTACATATCAATGGATAGATTTCGTAGGAATATTGGGATCGCTACTCCCGACCTTGTATAGTGGTTACTCTAGTTTTGGACTTAAAAAGATCTTTTGTTGGCATAACCGTTTCCTTAAACCCTAACTATAAGATAAAGGGATTTATGGTAGAGTTTCGAAAAAATTATCTAGAGTAATCGATCCAAACTTACACAATGTTCTGGACTGTGATTGAGGACTGCATGGTGATGGCGAAGGACACGATCCCTTGCCGTCGTGTTTGGATGTGATGTGATGCCCATTACGGCGCTGATTCACACACTGTCCCGTAGGGACACTGGGACTCCAATCGTTTCTCCATTCAAGGCGACACGTGGTCCATGAACAAGGCTTTGGCCCGCCTCCACAAGACAACACGGAGACTAGCGCATTAGCGAGAACGAAGACGCTCAAAATTCCTAGAGATAGGGCCATTAAATCGATTGGTAAACCGCTGTGCTTTTAAGGAGGAGAATGTAAGAGATTCAGACCTGCATTCAAGGAAGTTTTTTTTTTTTTGTCAGCTGTTGTTTGGAATAAGTGACGGCTGTGGATACCCAGAGGTACGGATCCTGTACACAGCTGTTACGGAGGAAGATGTTTGTGGTCCTTGGAACAACAATCAATGTTTCGCTAAATCGATTCCATCAGTTGTGGTTTCAGCAAAAATCCGGCACAACACAATACAGCCACTGTCACCATTGTTTCAATCATTGACTGGGTCCATGAATTCAGTTCAACACACCGGATTTTCCATTTACATCAATGTAACTTTGCTCCACTCATTGCGCATGGCAAGGGTAGCACCTTTTATCGTTTAACCTTTGTGGAGCCTGTTTGTTCGTTTGCTCACCAGTGTCAAAATCATTTAAGAATCGTTCTGTTTGTTTTCTAACGGTTACATTGTGCACCGATAACAGACGCCTACACGAAAACACATAGGAATTGCACTATTTTCGATATCATTCACAAATTTCTAAGCCAGCTATAGAGCAATTTCAAGTTGATAGGATTTTCAGGCAACGGTGAAATAAAAGACAATATGTGGAAGAACATTGACTGTTAGCCGTTAAAAATCTGAGTTACATTCAAGGTAGGTGTCGGCTGATGCTTGGTTCGTGGGGTGTGCAAACGTATTCAAGACTCGTAAACCTCAGGAATGACGACTTTGGTAGCACGTATGAAGGGAACAAATCTTGAAAAATATATAACTGTCATCATACTTACGACACGGAAAAGAACGACCTTCGTTAGTCTAAGATTGGTAAGCTGCTTTAATACTCTGTTACACAGTGGACATGCTTTTTGTTTGGCGGATTCCTTAGTCTCCATTACCCAATTGTGGTATTACTTGAATGAATACTCTGATGTGAACTCATTCCATTTTTTCGTAATTACGACAACATTGCCGCTTTTCTCGCCCTCTGTTTACTCATTTTCGTTACCTGAACTTTATCACCCTCCTTAAATGTTTTGAATTTCTTGGTTCATTGGACGCCAAAATAATGCATCTCTTTTCGAGGGATGACAAGCATTTTCACATGGCCACTTCTACGAGAGCGGTTCTCTCAGTAACGGTGGCATGGGGTCATTTAAGGCAAATTTCTTCACATTTTCGTTTGATTCCGTTACGAGATGGTAGAGGCTTTGGAAAGGTAATTATTGTGTACCACAACCTCCTCACCTTCTGCTGTTAAATACTGTAGCGCGGGCTTGGGAGCAGCATATGGATATTAGCGGCGTTCAATTGGTGTCCAAGAGGTGACTTTGTAATTCCTTTTTACAGGAACACCGTCCGACTGACGGAAGTAAAGATACTGACCAAGTCATTCGCAGGAAATCGCAGACTTTCTTTCCTTCAGCGACGGGGAACAAACGCAAACCTGTTACATCGGATGTGGCTCCCACGAAGAATTCCATCCGTGTCTTTCGCAGTAAATCATTACAGGTACGCATGCGCGCATAAATCATAGTAAGAATGAAAGTAAGACTGTCCTTTCTATAATACTACACGCACCAAATACCCGTCCATGCTAAGCCGGACTGAGGAATTTGAAAACATAATAATCGCCCGTCATTATGGATTTGTGTTTGAAGACCACTCGATCAGGGAAATCACATGATTATTGTGACGCCATACTTTTCGGAAAGCTGCGTTTTCAAAATGTTTTCCGTCCTCACGAAACGAAACGCCGGCGTTTTCAGATTCCTCCGGTTTGAAGAGCATTTTCAAAAAGCTCCGTTTTCGTGACGGATTAGTGTGAAGGCAGGGCCTATTTACCGTAGAAATAAGGCTGCGCTTCGAAATTGTTCCGGCGTAATGTGGACGCTGCCTAAACGTAATTAGGGAGCTTAAGAAAACCACGACGGCAACGGCAACGCCGCTAAACAAAAGGTTTAATGAGGAGAACAATGTCTGTGCACGTGCGCTATAATTCTTGGTACATTTCTTTGCCGTCCTCTGCAAAACAACAACGTGAAAGGACTAAATTCTACGTTGTCTGGAGAACGTGATCCATGAGGGCTAATTTTTTTAAATTTTTAGCGGAGCCCCATACTCATATAGGAAAGAAAAGGAAACCCACGAGTTGATTTTCTCATGGTTATCATGGCTAGCGGTATTGCTCGCGGGCGCGTACGTACGACGGCGACGACGACGACGACGACGGAGTCGCGCAACATGGCGGCCATACTCTAAATACACCTTTTGCTGTTCATTTACAGAAAATAAACATTCATTTGTGTCCAAATTTCTTTCTTTATGGTCAATAAACACCATTAACACCAATATGACCTTCATTTGCGCGTAAGGAACGCTCAAGAATAACATTTACATATGCATTAACATTCAAAATCATCAAAAGAAAAACAATACCTTCATTTGACATTCATTGACTGTAAATGTATTTTCATTTTGGTTGAAATAAAATTCGTTGTCTCGAAACGACAATCATTTACACTTTAGGACAATCAGTTTTCAACAAAAGACTTTCAATAACACAATTTGCATGAGAACTCACAATCAATTGCATTATTATGCAACCATATCCATGAAGGGAACAACCTTAGTGCGGTAAGACAAACATTACCGTGTTTTCACCAAACGTTAAGAGAAAACGATCGCTCATTCGGGCAGTTCTTTTGAACAGAGATATCTCGCCCAATTTTCCTCGAAATTTTGATTATAGAACAGGGGACCATATGTACTTTTTTAAAAAACATATTGTCACAATCCTCCCCTTCCAGATATATGTAAATTCGGCCACTTATGAAACTTTTTGCGTACAACTCAGAGGGCACACTACAGTATACGTGTGTCGTAGTGATTTTCTCCAGAAATGCCACGAAGAAATAGAATCCCATTTGAACACCGCGAAAGGATAGTCAGGGCCTTTGAAGATGTCAAAAGAGACGAAGCAAGACGCCAGGGAATTGCTCTGTGAAATTATCGCACGCAGCTGTTGCAGCAAGCTCTACAACGAAATATTGGTACCATTACGGCAGCTAAATGTGGACAGTGGTTTCGTTTCATGTAAACGTATTTGCCACGATGCCTCAATAGTGAGGCAATTGAAGGATAAATCGTTCAGCGAATTTGATATTCTATCTTTCAAAAATAAATGTTATTATGGCTGTAATGTTTGTCTCGCCGCATTAAAGATTGTTACCTTCATGGATATGGTTGCCTAATAATGCAATTGAATGTTAGTTCTCATGCAAATTGTGTTATTGAAAGTCTTTTGTTGAAAACTGAATGTCCTAAAGGGTAAATGATTATCGTTTCGCGACAACGAATTTTTTTTCGACCAAAATGAAAATCCATTTACAGTCAATGAATGTCAAATGAAGGTATTGTTTTTCTTTTGATGATTTTGAATGTTAATGCATATGTAAATGTTATTCTTGAACGTTCCTTACGCGCAAATGAAGGTCATATTGGTGTTAATTAGAGTTTATTATATGGCTTTGGCTTGTGGCCGATATAACGCGCGCTCTGATTGGCTAAGAGCGAGATCTGAGCGGTCATTACGCAGCCGTAATGCCCACGGGCCGATTACGGATTATGCAAATTAGGAAGAGCCCGGCTCTTAAAATTCAAGCGCATTGAAACGATGCAAGCCGATTAAAAACAGTAAGAGAAAATAAAATTAATCCGAGTAGCTCAAAGTTTAGAGATTTTTCCTTGACAAAATTTTATGGAAGTCGTTTTTGACTTACCAGCCGGTAACCTTGGTGAGCACTAGTGAAAAACAATCAAAGTTTACCGAGTCTTGGGTAAAGCTAAAATCGCTAAGTGAAAAACACCATCGGCAGATCTGTCATGCATCCTGAGCAGAACACCACGAAGAAACTTTGAGTTATCATCTTAGTCACAACAATTACTGAAATATTGAACTCCGCCACAGTTCTCATAAAAAAGATTCCATCGCTTTAACACAAGCAATTGTAAATCAGCTTCCAGGATCATCAGATGTAAACAATCGGGCGGTTTCTGTCGGTAGCAGTATTTCTGATAACTGCAGGAAGATCTGGACGTTCACAAAGCTTGAAAAGTTCATCCATAAATCCCAGAATGAAGAAGGCGAAGACATGTTGTCGAAAGCGAATGGCGAAGATCGAGTTATTCTGAGCAGTACATTCTGAAGCATTAGTATTTTCTTTCACCGAAACACCGTTGGTTTGGACTATTTTGAAGCACTGTCTGTCTTTTCTATGTGCGTTGACGTTTCGCCACAAAAGTCGGAAAAACTCCCCCATCAAGTTGTGGCACCACGATACTAAAATACCTTTTTGAGGCTGTGACAATCATTTTTCCCGTAAAGAAATGTGTGTTTTTAACGGAATACGTAAAGTTCACTGACTGTGTAGTTTTGCTCTGGGTTTGAGACGATGAATGAATCGGTAAACGCGCGCATCGCCGGATGTAAATTGCTGACTTCCGCTCAAATAATTTTTTTTTTCTTTTCTTTAATTCATGAGCGATATAATAAACAACTTAATAACCTCGACCGTTCGGTCGTTACGGGAAAATCTCAAACCTCGGCCTACCGTATTGACCGAGCGATAGCGAGGTCAATACTGCAAGGCCTCAGTTTGAGATTTTCCCGTAACGACCTCCCTCTCGGTTATTAAGTAGTTATTATTATATGGCTTTGGCTTGTGGCCGATATAACGCGCGCTCTGATTGGCTAAGAGCGAAATCTGAGCGGGCATTATGCAGCCGTAATGCCCACGGGCCGATTACGGATTATGCAAATTAGGAAGAGCCCGGCTTGGAAAATTCAAGCGCATTGAAACGATGAAAGCCGATTAAAAACAGTAAGAGAAGTAAATTTAATTCCGAGTAGCTAGAAGTTTAGGGATTTTTCCTTAATAAAATTTATATAGAGGTCGTTTTTGACTTACCAGCCGGTAACCTTGACGGGCACTAGTGAAAAACAATCAAAGTTTGCCGAGTCTTAAGTAAAGCTAAAATCGCTAAGTGAAAAACACCATCGGCTGATCTGTCATGCATCCTGAGCAGAACACCACGAGGAAACTTATAAGTTATCATCCTGGTCACAACAATTACCGAAATATTGAACTCCGTCACAATTCTCATCAAATAGATTCCCTCTCTTTAACACAAGCAAGTGTAAATCAGCTTCCAGGATCATCAGATGTCAACAATTGGGCGGTTTCTGTCGGTAGCAGTGTTTCTTATAACTGCGGGAAGTTTTAGACGTTCACAAAGCTTGAAAAGTTAATCCATAAATCCCAGAATGAAGAAGGCAAAGATATGTCGTCGAAAGCGAATGCGAAGTTCGAGTTATTTTAAGCAGTGCATTCTGAAGCATTAGTATTTTGTTCCACCGAAAGACCGTTGGATTGGACTATTTTGAAGCACTGTCTGTCTTTTCTATGTGCGTTGACGTTTCGCCACAAAAGTCGGAAAAACTCCCCCATCAAGTTGTGCACCACGATACTAAAATACCTTTTTGAGGCTGAGACAATCATTTTTCCCGTAAAGAAATGTGTACTTTTAACGGAAGACGTAATACAGTGGTGAAGTTCACTGACTGTGTAGTTTTGCCCTGGGTTTGAGAAGATGAATGAATCGGTAAAAGCGCGCATCGTCGGATGTAAATTGACGCCTTCCGCTCGAATAATTTTTTCTTTTCTTTAATTCATGAGCCATATAATAAACAACTTAACAACCTCGACCGTTCGGTCGTTACGGGAAAATCTCAAACCTCGGCCTACCGTATTGACCGAGCGATAGCGAGGTCAATACGGCAAGGCCTCAGTTTGAGATTTTCCCGTAACGACCTCACTCTCGGTTATTAAGTAGTTATTATTGACCATAAAAAAAGAAATTTGGAGACAAATGAATGTTTATTTTCTGTAAATGAACAGCAAAAGGTGTAATAGGTTAACAGAGACATGCAGCCTTGTTTTACCTTGTACTTCTTTGATATTGGACATCAATGTTACGATCAATTGACACCTGTCAAAATAAGGTATCCGCTGACCAGTATCACGTGACCATATATCGCGGGCTCAAGTTTACAGCTCATCGAAGTCACTTGTTTTTTTGAAGTTGTCCTCTGACCAAGTACTGGTTTTCGATTGGATCGCGGGCTCATGTCAGGTTAACTTGTTGAAAATAGGGCAGGATTGTTCGGAAGCCGGTAAACGCTAAACCGGGATTAAAAGTTAACCAAATTATAACTTTTTCCTCTACACAAATGTTTTTTGCTGCTTTGTTTTGTGTAGATGGTGATTATGAAAACTCAAATAAACAGAAGGACAAACAATATACAGAAAACCTCACCGCAAAGTTACCAAACTCAAATCAAAATGCTACCTTTTCCTGAGTTAGCTCAATTGGGCTCTGAACAACTCGGCCTAGGAGCTACGCTTTTAGGCTGGCCTAAATCTATATATTAATCGAATTTGTCCTCGACGTCGCCGTCGTGGTTTCTTAAGCTTCCTAATAAGGAGCTTAAGCAACCACGACGACGGCGCCAAGGACGAAGCCTAGTAAAAAATGAATTTATATTTTACCAGCGAAATTCGCAATTGTCTAGATCTGTTCGCTACGCCAATGGCTCTAAAAATATACTTAAGCTAACTATGCAACGACGGCGTTCAGTTCCAAATGGAGACACCAAAAATTAGCCGTCGTCGTCCACGTTCCGTAGACGACGCAGAACTTGGTCATTTCACGTTGTTGTTTTTCAGAGGACGGCAAAGAAATATACAGAGATTTAAAACGCACGTGCACAGCTATTGTTCAGCTCATTAAACCTTTTGTTTGGTGGCGTTCTCGTTGCCGTCCTCGTCGTGGTTTGCTTGAGCTCCCTAATGCTTCGACGGTAACGGCAACGAGAACATCACCGAAAAATGAGCAGATTATTGGCTATGCACGCGCGTTATAAGTCTTTGTTCATTTCGTAGCCATCCTCTGCAAGACAACACTGAAACTGACCCAGTTCTGCGTATTTTGAAACACGTGACCCACCACGACTACTTTTTTCGTGTAGATTTGGAATAAATTAAGGGAACCTTCGTGCGTTGATGCTTCCAAACAGCTTCTTACTTCCAAAGTAAACGAACCCCTTAACGCCGAATGCCAAGATCACAAAGTGGAGACTGTGAAATTGAGACTTCATTATTTGTTTAATTGCGCTGTTGGGGTGACATTGTTTATCGTGTACACGTAATTACTTCTCAAAAGATTTCACTTCATTGTGAAATACATATTGACACGTTTTCCTTGTGGTATAGCAATTGGCATAATGAAAGGAATTATTTATCTAAGATTTTAACGAGGAATTATTTTTATCAGAATACCCATGGCTGTTACCGAAATCTGGTTGTAAATTGCACCTACAAGTACAAACAACTTTTCTTCTACTCTACAAGAAAGGTTTCAATTTCAAATTAAAACAATTCCATTCCGGAATAAAACGATACAATACTTACACTTTGTCCTAGTCTGTATTTTGGGGACACATGGAATTGTTGGAAGACATACAACTGCTGTCTTAGTCTTGTATTTGGGATGCCCAAAGCGAATCTGCTTCACGCACTGTCCTTTGGGTATGCTATGAATCCAATCGTCTTTCCATTCGTATCCATCACACACTTTATACTTGCACTTCTTTATCCACGCGTTACTAAGGCCATTGCAAAGAACAACCAAGACTAACACTTGTAGAAGAACCATTTTTGCTTACAATATATCCCTGCTTATAGAAGTGTCGTAGTTCGCGCTTTAAGTTGTCAATGAAATGTAACTTTCTCAGCAAGCTGTTTGTTTCAAAAATAATCATGATAAAGCAGATATGGAAATTTTTCTCAATTTGCCCAGCTGTGGCAAAATACGTCGTAGGTTTACGGACATCTCGTAACAAAAAACACTTTCACCTGTGAAAAACCGTCGTAGCCTGGTTGGAAGGATTTACTTCTTTCTTATTCTATTGGTTAAAAAGAGTTTTCAAACGACTTTTGGTTAGCGGAGTTCTCAATAAAACTCCTTTCTACCCATTTCTTGTAACGGTTGATCAATATTAAGTAATTCTTCGATGTTTTTCAGAGAAAATACAGAAAGAAACACACATCCAACCAAATCAATGGAGAATGAGCACGGCTTAAACACATTAAAAGGCACATATTAGGCAACTGGCTTCCCCTTCTTTCAGTGGACGCCATCTAATTTCCATTTAACTTTGCACGTGGAAGCAAGCACTTTCCAAATTTACTTTATAATCACGCAAATTATGTAATTGAATAGATGAATTTGTATTTGCTAGGGCTTAATTAGCGTAAACACGCACGCTAGTTACTGTTCGTAACAACGTGTCAAAATTTTACCTTATATTGCTTTACGAAATTAATCCATTCCTTGCGAACCAAAGAACGTAGACGTAGCTAGCTCAAAAAGGTTTTGAAAACGTTTTCGTAACGTTTCATTACAGTTCAGTACTTCCTACAAGTATGAAAAAAGTTCAACAAATCGAGGACAGGACGTCATAAGAGGTCCAAAGCAGAAAGACGAGTAAAACTACATCGCGATAATTTTACGGAAAGAAAGAGAAGCGCATACTTTCACGGTTTCTATGGTACAATATAAGTTTATTGTGGTAACTGTGGTAACTAAGGCCCCGTCCACATGTATCCGGATATTTTTGAATCCGCGACTTTTTCTTTCTTCGGATGCGCGTGGACAAGCGAATTCGATTTGATTACGCTACGCGTAGACGGGGAAATTTTTGAATCCGGAGAGATAAGGTTGCGGGATTAAAAAATATCCAGATACGCGTGGACGTGTCCTACTGGCCTAAGTTATCTCTTCGGCGTATGAATATTGATGATGATGATGATGATGATGATGATGATAATAATGATAATGATAATAATAATAACAATAATAGCATTTATTTAAACACGATGAAAATTACAGTAGAGCTGATGTGTTCGTGCATATAAAATAAAAATTCCTAGCTAATTAACTAATTACAATTTAATATGGAACTATATACAAAAAATGATAATAGACATATATGGTCATTAGAATTCCTTTTTGAAACAGTTTGCGTCGGAAATAACTCTAGTCTCGCTGTTTAAAGAGTTCCATAGAACGACTGCCTTATGACAAATTGACTTCCGCACGAAGTCGGTGTTGGGCTTAGCCACAGAGACGGTCATCCTCCTTGAATTATATTTGTGTATGTTTTTGATAAATAGGTTGGTAATTGGAGCAGGAGAGAGGCTAAAAAAACTTTTATGAGCAAATAGTAACAGCTTGCGCTCATACAATGATTTTAGAGTTCTACATTAAGTACGAACGAGCACCTCTTCACCGGACGTGTCCAAGAGAATATGGTCCAGGATCATAATAGATCCTTTGCACGATCTTGTCACATGGTACGGAATTAATTATGCTGGGACACAAGTTACGTAGTGGGACTTCCAAAACAAAGGAACTCGTACCAGTCCAGCCCGACTTCTCTTTGTTTCGGAAGTCCCACTGCGCAACTTGCGTCCCAGCGTAATTAATTCCGTACAATGTGACCGGATCCTGCAAAGGGCCTATCTCTTGGCATATATTCGGTCTATGCTATGCTATTATCTCTGCGGCGCGTATCACGGTATTTTTTCGAGCTCTTCAAAAAGCTCATCTTTAATCAGAATGGTTCTTTTAACAGTAAAAATTTGAAATTTTCTTAACTAACTTAGTTGTTTAAGAGATCTTTTGGAATCACATTGTGCGTCGCACCACATGGGAATAGTGACTTCTCACTATTTGACACACATGCATACGAAGAAAACGTTAATATTAATTAAGAATGGCATGCAAATCAAGATAATGAATGAAAACCGTTTCCCAATAACATAGCTTTGGTAGGGCGCAGAGGATCATAATTTCACGGATATTGGGCTTATTGCACGTTGGTTGTATAATATATTGCGCGTTTTTTGTAATAGGTCGCACCTCCAAGAGAGGCACGTCGTTATTTTCTGGGATCAAGAGAGTCCACAATATGTTCAAATTATTACCATTCATCTGAAAGTAAAACGATAGCATACTTACACATTGTCCTGGACTGCGTTTTGGGCCAACAAATAGTTGGTGGGGGACAGAAGAAATTACCGTGAATTGTCTGATACGAGCACTGTTCAGTACGATGCTGTTTCACGCAATTTCCCTGGGAAATGCCTGGACTCCATTCGTTTCTCCATTCGCAGCCAGTACATACTTTGGTTACGCATGGCCTGTTTGGCATGTACGCTTGACCAAAGCCACTAGCAATAACTAGGAAGCTTAACAGTTGTAGTGGAAGCATCGCGTTCAGAGAAAAGCTAGCCCTGTTTTCTGTTAAGGATTTATGTAGCTCGAGGTCAAGTACTCTCACTGCGAATTGTCCAGAAGACTCGCCCGCGCGCATGCTTTGTTGTACATTGTATAGTTTGACGCTTCACTGGTTTTGATAATGACGGTAAAGATATGGACATTTGAGAGAAATTTATGCAGCTGTCACAAGAGGTGTTTTAGCGTCTCACTATAATAAGAGCTTCTCTCTTTTATCTAACTAGTTGCAGTTTATTTTACCGCAAACATAACAAGGGTTAAAAAGAAAAAAGTGACAAATTACTGGTTATAGACAAGCTTTCTTTTCCATCGACGACTAACCAGAAGGGCCGAAGGTTATGGGCTCAGCAACAACTTTTCTACAACACGCATTGCGCAAAGGAAAAGATACTTTGTTTGATCATCAACAGCTCTTTCAGCATTAGTCAAAATGTTTTAAATTGAACTAATTAAGCAGCTCATTAGGTGTAAATAAATTACTCGGCCAGTTAAGCCTCTAGTGAGTTACCCTGAGTAACTCTTACCGATCTTGGTATTTGCACACTTTATATATCTACTTATTATATGTGTTTGACGTAATATATCAAACACGAAAGACCGTGTTTGACCACATTTCCAAACACCATGACGAGAATTGAAAATACGACGCGCAGCGGGGTATTTTTGACGAACTTCGAGGTGTTTGGAAATGTGGTCAAACACTGTCTTGAGTGTTTCATATATCTTCTCAATCGAAACTAAAACTAAGGACAAAACGGAGAAATAAAATCGTAAAAATTTATGCTAATTCAGATCAGATATCCAAACACCGTCACGGTCATGATTTCCTTTGTTTAAATTTGATGAATTATAAGAGTTTGAGAAAACGGTAATAAAGCTTAATTTCTCCTACAGATAAATGGTAAAAGTAGGAAAACTGAGCCGGATTCCAAGAGGGTAATACCTTTCTCTGGCAGTGTAACTTGAAAACGAAATGAAAAGTAAAGCCTCTTTGCTTACGCACGGTTTGTGTTAAAAGCTAGACGCTTGTAAAGCCGTGTATATGAAATATGAAACAAGTAGAATTAGGGCAAGAATCTTAACTGGCAAGAGGTGGTATGGGGAATTGGAACCCTGAACTTCTGCCAGTTACAATTTTATTAGTATGAGGGAAAAACAAAAGGGCGGCTGTATGATTATTGACTGAGACGTTTGATTTGAGATCTGCTGGGATTATGTTGTGCGTTAAGCAATGCACATAAATTCTCCTCATTAAATTTCACGTTTTGACCATAAATATTTATACCTGTGTTCACAATGTCTTAAGCACAAGGTGTTTCCAATACTTTCAAGCATTTATAATTTAATAGATCAACACTACCATTGCTTGTCAGGTGATATTACTAACCGTAGTGATATCAAACGAATATCCAGTCATTGCTGCTCATCTTCATGAAATATCTCTTATAATAACATGTTACAGAGTAAACAGGTTGACCCGTTGGAACACCACAACTTCACGTACTTATAACTCGAAAACGAGTTCGCAGACGCCTCTTTTAAATCCGTCTGAAGGACTGGGTACCATGTCTAAAAATAAAATTAAGAGGCCCCTCCGGAGGGGCCTCTTAATTTTATTTTTAGACATGGTACCCAGTCCTTCAGACGGATTTGAAAGGATGGATTTACAAATACGGTTGGCTGATATTTTTCATATGGAATACTAGTGAGGCCAGGTTTCACTCGAAATGTATTGTAAATGACCTTAATTTCGTATGAAATGTTCACCTCTATTCCATAGGGAAGCTTATTAAATTGCTCAAAACTCAATCAAAATTAACGTGATCTATAGCAGGAAAGGCTGTAATATTTTGACACAAAGATTTTAATGGCAAAACGTTTACCACAGGTTGTTCCCAGACATTGAAAAACACAAAACCAATTTTAGAGGCCAGTTTATATTGATTTTTGTTGCCATGATAACGGCACATACGTCGGCTAAATTATCGAAAAACCGAAGCTTCTGTTATTTACTTGCGTGTTGCCATTTTTGGCGACCAAAGTATCGCGATTTTCAGAAAAAAAGCTGAATAAAACGCAAGCATCAAAAAGTGTGTTCAGCCACTTAATGTGTATGTAAATGTCACAAGAGAGTGAAGGAGCTTACGAAACATAACAATGGGGTACCATTTGTCGTGTGGAGGCGCGGTGGCCTCATGGTTAGTGCGCTCGTCTCCAGATTGAGCGGTCCGGGCTCGAGCCCTAGCCTGATGGCTAGGGACATCGTGTTGTGTTCTTGGGCTAGGCACTTTACTCTCGCAGTGCCTCACTCCACCCAGGTGTGTAAATGGGTACCGACGAATTTAATGCTGGGGGGTAACCCAGCGATGGACTAGCATCCCATCCAGAGAGGAGTAGAAATACTCCTAGTCGCTTCATACTACAGAAACCGGAATAAGCTCCCGCCCGATGAGCCACTTGGCTCGTATGCAGACTTTACTTTACTCTTTTTACCATTTGCCCTACAACAATGCGGCATTACTGATTTATCTTTTTATAGGATAACAACCAAGAGAAGAAACGTTAAGCAGGTTAATCCCCATTCAAGTCCTTAGGCCCCAGTAATCCGGAGGGGCCTCTTAATTTTATTTTTAGACATGGTACCCAGTCCTTCAGACGGATTTGAGCGGAAGCAACCCATCGACATTGCTATGTCGTCTTGACACCTTTCCCTTGAAAAACCACGTCGGGAAATTGTGATAACTTGTCTGGTTTGTTTTTTTTTACAAGCAGGTAAATTTTGATAGTTGATAAAACACGCACCTAAATATTGAAAGTTTTTATTTTTCATTTCTCATCTGCCTTGGAGATATCATCGACAGTTTTGCATTTTCTGCCATCACTTCGTCCTTTCCTTTCGGTGACTGCTTTAATGTACTACTATATAGCGAGCTAATTGCTTTTACTCATTGTGACGTAGCGCGAAACATTGCAGTGTAGTGTATTGCATTGTAGTGTATTGCAGTGCAGTGTAGTGAGTGCCCTGTAATGCAGTGCTGTGGGCAGTGCTGTGGGCAGTGCTGTGTAGTGCAGTGTAGTAGAGTAGAGTGAGGTGTTGTACAGTGCTATGCAGTGCAGTGCAGTGCAGTGCAATGCAGTGCAATGCAGTGCAGTATAATCGGGCAAGGAATTGATCCACGAAAAGAAAAATGGGAATCACCGAGCATCCGAGAGAGTAAATTGCAGGCGAAGTTGAAGCTCCCGGTGCCAAGCTCTATACTTGCTTAAATATTTCTTCCGTTGTGCACGCGCTTGATATATGACGTGGCGCGACTTTGCGACCTAATTAAATTTCGTGCGCAGAAAGGATGCGCAGTATTACTGGGCGCGAACGTCCCCAAGGATTGTGTTGTTGCTCCAAGTGCTGTCCTCAACAACCAATCAACGTATGTTTTCGTGTCATGTAATTTTGCTTGAATTAACGTCCTATAGCCGCCCATAAGCTTAAGTCTATGTGAATTTCCACTGAAGCGATTGACAGGCGCTTAAGAGCAACAGGTTGCAAATCAGTCAAACATAACAGCGGGGTACCTTTTGTCCTACGACAATCCGGCATTACTAATTTATCCGATTTGGCGGGATATGAACCGAGTTCCGTAAACGTAGGAAACTGAATACAAAAGCAAAAGTTTGAAGTAATTAGCACCGTGTCGGACCCCAAAAATTCCAGCTCGGAGCTTCCATGATTATTCTTCTCTGTGTGACGTTGCTCAAGTGTTTTCTGGCAACCACTGCCGAGACTGGTAACCAGTTAGGTAAGACAATAATATTGTCGACACTTCGCGGATTGTTCTTTTCTGATCATGTCCTCGAGGAGGCATCGTGTTGTCATACGGCATTTTAGAGCCTAAGTGGAACACAAGGGCTTCTTGAAGTTCAGAGCGTCGCGAGTT
This sequence comes from Orbicella faveolata, assembly GCF_042242905.1. Classification (NCBI taxonomy): domain Eukaryota; kingdom Metazoa; phylum Cnidaria; class Anthozoa; order Scleractinia; family Merulinidae; genus Orbicella; species Orbicella faveolata. The sequence continues at coordinate 19,829,118 of NW_028301564.1, forward strand.
CCACTTGACACGTTTCAGATGATTTACTAATTAATTCTTTACGCTTTTTCTTTCTCTCTTAATGTTTTTCTTTTTCAAATTTTTAGTTATCTGCCCGCTTGAAAAACGAATGCATGTGAAGGGAAACTAGTTTTTGATAGAAAATGGCATTTTAACCTACAAGAGGTTAAATAGCAGAGTAAATCCATCATTGTACTTACACATGAGCATAAAAAGGCCCAAACAAAGTCAAGATAGCCCGAGGCACAAAATCTTTAAAAGCATGGGTAAACATAACTAACAGGTAAACTCTGCAAGATCATGTCAAATCTTCTTTTGTCTAGAATTCATTACAAGCTATTTCAAAAAATTTTAAGTTACCAAATAAAATACAAATATATTTTAAAGAAATGTGTAAGATACGATTTGCGATCAAACCGCGAATGCTAAGCTGGGCCGGATTGTTTGAAAGCCGGTTAACGCTAAACCAGGGTTAAAAGTTAACCGAAGTATTAATTTTTCTTATATAAAAAAGGTTTTTTACTGCTTACGTTTTGTGTAGTTTGAGCTTAGTCAAGCTCAAAACTGAAGGACAAACAGTATAAACTGAAAACCTCACCGAAAAGTTACAAAACTAAAATCAAAATTCTAGCTAATCCTGGGTTAGCTTAATCGAACTTTGAACAACCCGGCCCTCTGTAGTTTTGGTTAAAACTCTCTCTTAGCGTATAGTTCCGTAACGGACAAACGGTTGATGTAACCTGCATCCCACCAAGGGGGAGTGACTAGGGGTCAGATAGAAGCTCTCGCAAGGTCTCACATAAATGGCTCGATAACCTTTGAGAGAACAACAGGGCAACCAACAGAAACAATGCCACTATTCTCATAACAGTAACAGCTGCTACACTATGACGACAAATAGAATTTCAAGCTTACGAGAGCTGTTTCATTGGTGTCACGTGGCCAGAAAATAGACATTTTACTTTTCTCCCTGCTTAAAAGTTACTTTTGTTCAAGGTTACGACAACCTAGGATGTTGGCATCTCCCGGAAAATGACACAGCAGCAGTTACGAGCTTAGAGGGGCATCACAACGGGCTGGAAGGATTCTACTGGGACAGGTAACGTAGTGATCTAATAACGAGTATACGCAACAAATTATGTTGAAGGAAGCTAGTACCTTTGTCAGATGTAAAACTTGCTTTCCCCAAAGATATTCGAGGACATTTTTCCACGATAATTCAAAGATACTTAGCGATATTCCAAAAACAAAACGAATTTTCTGAAAACTCCCCAAGTTTTTCCGAAGATTTCGGAGGATGCTGTGATGAGAAGATTTTGTGATCGCTTCCGATGACGCGAATTTGGATGATCTTCAATAAAACATATCAGCCAAGTTTATTTAATACTTATTGATTGATCGACTGATTGATTGGTTGATTGATTGATTGATTGATTGATTTATATCAATATTTAACTTAAGGTTCCCAACTGGAGGCTTAACAAATTTATGTTCTACTGTTCCCAGTAAAATGTAATTGCGCGAATCAAGTAGCACACCCCTCACTCAAAGAGCTTGTGCTACCAGACTTATTTCCACTGAGAATCGTATATGGGTGACAATTTACTCCCTAATTTTAGCGAGAAATTTCGGCGTTAATTAATTTATGATATTACATGTGAAATTACAAAATTGCCATGGCAACGTTTGGCGTGTAATTTGTCGATATAATAAACAAGTCAAAAGCCCATGGTGGGAAGCGTAATTTGCCTAGAGGCCCGGGAAATTATTATGAATTTTGACAAAACGCGAGTGAGATTTTTTCCTAATTTCAATCGTCACCATTTGATTACCCCTACTTACTTTATATCAATTTATTTCCAGAGTAAACTCAGTCTTAAAGTGCGCAACAGTCGCGAATGACAAAGGGTTTAAGTATTTTGCGGTTCGTAATGGCGGCGAGTGCTTGGCAGATGACAAGCTTCAAGTGAGATACAAGGACCACGGGGAATCACAAGAATGCTTTGAAGGAGAAGGAGGCCATGAAGCCATCAACGTTTATAACATAACGGGTAAATACAGAAGCAAAATCACTAATTTAACGTTGCTGTAATAAATTATAATATTTCGAGAGGTAGCCACAGCAGCCCTGGTTTTCATGCCGGTCCTCTATCCTGATCGAATTGAAATTTGGAGGTGTTAGTTGTTCAGGAGGGAGGAGACCCAGAGTACCCGGAGAGAAACCCTCGCCGCTAGGCGAGAACCAACAACAAACTCAACACACATATGACACCGGGCCGGAATCGCACCCGGGCCACATTGGTGGGAGGCGAGCGCTTTCACAACAGCGCCATCCTTGCTACCCAGCGGCTTGTGCTGATATTGTCGCTAATAACATGAGACCTCAAAAATACTACGATTCTATTAGAGTTTGGTTGAGAGATCGATTTCTTACTGTTTTTATAAGGTACCATTCCTTCCTTGGAAGACTTTGAAGGGGACATCCTACTCACTAAAGTGCAGAAAGCCATGACTACACCTTTCCATCTTGATGTAGCAGCCGCTGGAGTCTGGGCCCAAGCGGATTTTTTATGGCCTGAAAGAATTGTGCCGTATTACATTCCACCTGATCTTGGTAAGCTTAGCAATACCTTGAACGTCTTCTTTTTTTATCAGGTCTGTAACGCATGCTGTATTGCATTATCGAGTACCCTTTGGCAAACAGTGATCATGTTGTCATGAGAAGACCATGAATGTTTTTTCGTGATTGCGTAATTTAGACATTAAGATCTCGTAATTTATTGGGACAGTAAAGGCTTTAATATTCTCTCCTGTTTCCTTTCACACAAATGTAATATGAAGGTTATGTTTTGTTATTGAGATAACGGTAATGATAATCTTTCGTTTCTTCCGGATTTATTAGCACACTCACTTGCCTCATCCGGCGATGAAACTTTATTTTCGAAACATCAGGATTCGACTAAGAGCCATAATGAAATACATGAACAGTTAATCAACTGCTGAACTCAAATAGGCAGCAGAACACTTGCACCAACTGCGGCCAAATAACAGGGATAAATACAGTGGAATCTCGATTTCTCGAACCCTCATTTTTTCGAACCTCCCGATAACTCGAACCAAAAGTCGTTCCCTCTCCTCAGTTCAACACTGTAATTTTACCCCCGATTTCTCGAACTCTCCGAATTTTTGAACCAATTTTTGTTTCCCCTGGAGGTTCGAAAAATCGGAATTGCACTGTATTATTATATCACTTAGTCTTCGTTTAAAACTTTTTTTATTTTTTCTCGATCAGTCGGGCACCATTTAGCTGATAGGTTTCATCATGGCATGCGTCACTGGTTTGAGCAGACCTGTATCAAGTTTGTCCCCAAGAAAACGGGCCACAGAGACTGGGTCGAGTTATACCGGGAAAAGAACCCGTTAAGTCGCAGGTAACAGAAAGAGTATGAAACCTTGATAAGAAAAATAACTTTTTGGAATTGCTACGCGCCTCGTCGAGTACTTTACTTGTTGACTGAGTCGAGATCATTTTAAGTAAGAGCAACAAGAAAATTTACAAGTAAACCAAAGCGGTCTTTACTATAATGCATACTCCTGTAATTGCGTCTTAAATCAGCACACAGGTACTCCACAAGAATTGGCTCAAGAGTATTTTCAACTGCGTATAAAAATGTCTTATAAAGAACTAAATAGAACTGGCTTTCAGTGGTGAAATCATTGACACCGTTGTTAACCGTTTCATTTTCTGTGGTCTGTCAACTTTTTAAGAGTGCCTGCCTGTAAAAATCAGGCAAATTCTTAATTTCGCGGCAAGGGTCGAAAATTCGATTTCGCTCATATTCTTATGGTAGATAGGCTAGGGCATGACAAAAACTACTAGATAGTTTTTTTGGCAAAATGTCCTTTTCTTTCAAAGAAATATGCAAATTACCAAATTCCGTTAAAATCGTCATTTGACGCACCATTTTATTAAGCAAGTTTGAGAGCCTCGCATGCAAAACCACATTATTCTTCCGTCTTTAAAACACTCAAATATTTTTGTGCAATGTTTAAATGTGTACTGGGTTGATTTTAGGGAATGTTGCGTTGTCTCTTTGGGTGCAAAATAATTAAATTTCGAAGACATGTATTTTATTCACGTAAAAGTACTTCGTGAATATAATTAATTTTCACCATGTGCGAAACCTTCAAATGGATTAAGCTTCTGGTGGTTGAATTGAAGAAGGATGGTCTACAGATTCCTGTAAAAATTTCTTTGGGCAAGTGATTGTGAGCAACGCGAGAGCTTTTCAAAGTACGTTAAAAATGCAAATATTTGACCATCCGTCGTCAAATTTCAATTTACGGGTTGGACGTACATTTTAGCATGCGCCACATGACTTGACTTATGTTAAGTTGAAATAGACACAGAGCTGATAATTTCGAAATGTTCTAAGCTCATTTGCTGTAAAAGGCAGGTCTAAAGCCGATTTGACGTGTTTCTCTCACCATTCGTCGCACATAAAGCAGAAGTTTGCTTTTGTTTACATAACGTCCGATGTACATCGCCAACTGTCGACTTATTTAATGGTCGAATACCATGAATCTGTGACCATCTTTCTGCGCATATGAACATCACTGCATCTGAGTCATTTGTAGATAGTTGCTTGCTTTGCGGTGCGCCAAAATATTAAAAATATTACGTTTGATCGATTGCTGACCATTGCTGATAAGCGTGTCGGCGCAGCACAATCTTACAGCCGTTATTTGTTCGTCACGCAATGCTGTCACGGCATATGCTGCACATTTGGATCTATTTTGTATAGAGCACTCTCAGAGCAAGTGAAACAATTTAATCATAGTTCATCTGTTTGTTCATATATATAATAATATGTGTATATTTATATAATCGTATTCTATTGTGTACGTGACCTCGGTCCAAACTATGTTTGTTTCAGACAACAGCTGATAAAGCTAGTGCCTGTACTCACTAGAATTAAAAAAAAAAAATCACCATAAACAAATTATAGATCAATGAAGCAAGAACTAGCTGAAATAAAAATAGGAAATCACAACGTGTCTAATTCGTGAGAAAAACGGACTAAATTTAATAAGTAATTACGTGAGTAAATAGCCCCGGCCATGCTATTTTGACGTATTTTATTTGCTTAGTGGCGAGGCATTGGTATGTTTGTAACAGAAAATAGAGGACTGTCCAAAATTATTGTCAGTAAAATATTGTAAATAAAACACCTATTGACCGGTTACCTCCGCGGCCACCATTTGGTCGTTCCGATAAGGGTTTCATTATTGTCTTTACCCCTATTAAGCGGCCACCCAAAATTTAAAAACTTTGTTTTGGAAAGGGCGATGGCAGAAAAGAGTCTGAAATCGAAGGTGCATGACGAATTATAATTCAAACACACGCCTATCATGATTGTCTTGAATTGACTCCATGTTCACCAAGAAATTGATAACCCGATAGTGAAAAATTAAATATTCAAGGTACACCAACCTCTATTTAAGCGGCTAGCCCCATTAAGCGGTCACCACCCATTTCCCCGAGGGTAGCCCACTGTATTACATGTAAACCAAAAATAATTGCACAGCGCGAAAAGACCTATTGTAGGTATGAGTTTAGCGTTACAGTATTACGCAGGGTATGTAATTAGCGGTGGTCGAGTAAAAGATAACAACAGGGGTAATGGTAAACTATTCATTCTTTTCATTTCTTAATTTAATCTCTCCCTACTCAATGCGATTGTGTGCTCCCAGTGGTTCCAAGGCTTACGGAGCCTTACGTATTAGGATAGAAATTGTCCTACCCCTACCCCCTAGAATGGGATGACAGCATTGCGTGACGAACAAGGAACCGCTACAAGCACCAAGCCATCAAACCATGATGATCAAACGTAATATTTTGGTGTAGTGCAAAGCAAGCAACTATCTACAAATGACTTAGCCGTTTTTGACTTAGATGCAGTGGTGATCATATGTGTCGAAAGAGGGTCACAGATTCATGATATTCGACCATTAAATAAGTCGACAGTTGGCGATGTACATCGGACGTTATGTAAACAAAAGCAAACTTCTGCTTTATGAGCGACGAATGGTGAGAGAAACACGTCAAATCGGCTTTGGAGCTGCCTTTTACAGCAAATGAGCTTAGAACATTTCGAAATTATCAGCTCTGTGTCTATTTCAACTTAACATAGGTCAAGTCATGTGGCGCATGCTAAAATGTACGTCCAACCCGTAAATTGAAATTTGACGACGGATGGTCAAATATTTGCATTTTTAACGTACTTTGAAAAGCTCTCGCGTTGCTCACAATCACTTGCCCAAAGAAATTTTTACAGGAATCTGTAGACCATCCTTCTTCAATTCAACCACCAGAAGCTTAATCCATTTGAAGGTTTCGCACATGGTGAAAATTAATTATATTCATGAAGTACTTTTACGTGAATAAAATACATGTCTTCGAAATTTAATTATTTTGCACCCAAAGAGACAACGCAACATTCCCTAAAATCAACCCAGTACACATTTAAACATTGCACAAAAATATTTGAGTGTTTTAAAGACGGAAGAATAATGTGGTTTTGCATGCGAGGCTCTCAAACTTGTTTAATAAAATGGTGCGTCAAATGACGATTTTAACGGAATTTGGTAATTTGTATATTTTGCCAAAAAAACTATCTAGTGGTTTTTGTCATGCCCTAGCCTATCTGCCATGAAAGTATGAGCGAAATCGAATTTTCGACCCTTGCCGAGTTATTTTCCATTTTTATGGACAGGGACTCTTAACACCTTTTCAACTTTTCTGTTAATCAATTTGTTACATCACTGTGAGTACTTTCTTCATTTCTACATGCTTAACCTTGTTTCAGATGCGCTTCGTCGATTGGTCGAATTGGTGGCTATCAACCAATCAAACTTGGAGATCACTGTCCTCCTGGTAGCGTCATTCATGAGGTGGGGCACTCGCTTGGCTTATGGCACACACAGTCTCGGCCAGACAGGGACAAATACATACAGATACTTTGGGACAATATACTACCAGGTACTTGTTCAGTTTTGGATGCATTAAAATAAGAAAATCATCACAAAGAGAAATATGAACTTCATAATTAGAATCAATGGCTTGTTTGTGGCAAGCATAAGCTTACTTCGAAAAGAAAGCGACGAATTTGTGAAAACAGCTTAGAGCTTCGTTTGATCTGCTAAGTTCTAAGTAGCCTCACGGCCTGTTTGCTTGACAGTATATTTGCATTGTGGGCAGAAATAAGAGCGGTATATTCCGCTAGGGAATTGAAATGACAGCTGAGCATTTACTTATATTGTTTAACCCCAAAGGAACTCCCCAAGTACTCATTTAAACACCATGCGCGGAGGAAAACACCTCTAGAATTGTGTGACACTATTCGTTCAGGAAATCTGACTGTAATCGATATTTTGACTTAAGAATTTTACGATTAAGTGACCCCCATCTGCATCCTACAGCAGTCTAACCTCCTCTCCCTCCTAACGTGTGATAGATTCTTAAGTATAAACTGAAAATTTTCGGTCATATCCTCCTTACAGGTAAATCGGATCAGTTCAAGAAATACTACCACGGCGGTGGAGACGAACTTAAAGTCAAATACGACTACATGAGTATTATGCATTACGGGAAAGACTATTTCGCAAAACTAGATTCAGAACGAAGGCATTATCTGGTGACAATCAAGACCAAGGACCCGAAGTATCAGAATCGAATTGGCCAAAGACAATACCTGACATCTAACGATCTCCTAATGATAAATACCATGTATGGATGCCCAGGTAATACAAGCCACGATACTACACTACAACGAAATTCTACTTGTTGTAACTGTGGTGTGGTAGCCTTTCCTCAGCGCTTGGACGGTGCACAGTAAGACCGGAAAATTACAGACTAGAATAGTTGAATGTGTTAACAGTGTGAAGTGATCTCAGTGTTATTTCTTTCTTTGTTTTTTTTTTTGAGTAATTTAGGTCAGAACATTTCCTCGTGGCAGTTGATAAAGTGTGCTACGGTAGACCGTGGATTGATGAATGCCTCAATGAAGCGGTCTTATAACGGTTTATAAAGCGTTTTCATTAATCTTTCCAACCGATATCTTCGTTACATCAGTGGGTATAAGTTCCAAAGACTCCACAAAAAAAAAAACAAAAGACAAAAAACAAAAACACACAAAAAAACATATACTTATCTATGTTCCCACACATCATACCATAAATCGTAGCTGCATATATGGAATGGGTGACAAAGAATCCGGAATCAACCAAAGGATTCTGAAATTTCGAAATAAAAAAATCTGCAGGATCCTTTCAGATATTATAGACTACCTCCAGAGGAACGGAAAAACGGAAATGTCCTTACCATTTGCTAAATTTTCAGTTTCCAGTCTCTCATCAGCCGAAAACAATTACGGGAAATCGAATTGTAAATGGTAAGCGCCATCTCGTTTGGTCGGGTTGCTGATTTTGGCAAAAGCCTTACCATTATTCAACGTTCATCTTAACCAGTCTATTCTGACAGATAGTAAGCACCCAAGATCTCCACATAACTTGTTTTCATACGCAGATTATCCACACATGTGGCACACTGGGCATTGGAATGATTGCTCATCTCCATGTGGCTCAGGGAAACAAACACGACACGTTTACTGTGAAAAAAGCGAAGGAGAAAAAGTATCTTCGAAATATTGCAGCAAGACGAAACTACCAGTACAATCTCGTAAATGCTATGGAAAACAATGCGGTAAAGTATGCTCAGTTATTAATTAGGCTCAGTCTGTGTTTGCAGGGCGCTAAGTACGTCATGTTGATTCTGTCCATATATCAGTCAATGGGCCTATCTATCCATTGGGCCATGCCCCCCCCCCCCCCCAAACAAGCACAAGCCTAGTCAGCCGGGTAGGAATATGGAACGTGCAATCTTGGTTTTTATCGATACATTATCATGCACTTTTTGTCCATCAGAGAGTCACTGAGTTAATGGTCCAAAGGGCCATTCTGGAGTCAATTTTTGTCAGCCTTTGTCGATTAACCTTGTTATGATAATGATATACGTCCGTTTTATCGTCTTTCTTATAGAAACCTGTCCACGGGATTGGCTTTTTTTCAACAATGCTTGTTATCAAGTGAACTTAGAAAGGAAAAATATACAAGATGCGACCGATTCGTGCCTGGATAACGGAGCAGGAATTCTAACTCTCAGGAGTAGCGAAGAGGAGACCTTTTTACGAGAAGAACTGGAGAAGGACAATCTGAACAATATATTTTACTGGCTTGGTATGGAATTAAATTATCTTTCAGCAACAATACCTCTCACGATTTTTTTTTCAAGATTTCTAAGACGTTAGAAATAGCTACATATAGCATACAATGAAGCTGAAAGAAAAGGAAGAAAGAAGACAATCAAAATTCACAATGGCGTCACTTCGTACCTTGTTCAGTCACTGAGGATTAGATGTTTTAACTATTTTCTGCTGGAGATATGCACTGTAAATTAGCAAAAATCCTGACTTAATACTTTGTTTTTTGAAAGTTCTTACGAGTGCATAACAGCTTGTTAATCGTACACTAAAATTAACAGTCACAAAAAGAGACCAAACGCACTTTGATTGAAGAATAAAAGAGAACAAAAAAAGAGCAAGCTTTTTCTTTCTCTTAATATGGCAAATGCGCTATTTCTAGGTGCGAAGTATAGCCCAAGCAAAGGTAATTTTGCCTGGCCTGATGATACGGAAGTTGTTTACAACGCATGGAATCCAGGAGAGCCTCGATTTGGATTGGACTGTTCTCTAATGATGAATAGGAAAGGCTGGGGTACAGATAGGTGCGACATGGAACGAAGCTTTATTTGTAAGAAAGGTAGGTTATTATGGTTTGAAAGTGCATGGTTGTCTTCATTTTGAGTCTAAAGGTGCTATGTCTACTTTGGATTTTCAGTACAAGGATAAAAGTATATTGAGAAGTTGCATAGGGTCGCCGATTTCTTTATAGTTGCTGTCCTTAGACAGAAACGTAAATCATGCATTAAAGTTGCGACCTTTGGCGTGAAAACTTTCCGAGTCTAAAACTCTGGCATGTTGTGTAAAAGCACCCATTCTGTTATTGGCTCGTTATTGAATAAAAGGTTATGGCAATATTAACAGCTTAATCCACGCCTATTCAATCTCCAAAAAACCTAGCAAAATAGTCAAACAAAAACATAGCCTTTCCCGTTTTTTAGAACTGAAGAATTACAAGCGAAGTGAAGTCAAGGTAAAGACGGAAAAGAAAGAAGACTACAAGTGGTATGCAGAAGACTGGGACGAGTGTTCGGTTTCTTGTGGTGGAGGCCAAAGAAATAGGAAGACATTTTGCGGTGTTGACAACAAGAGAGAGGTTGAAGACACTTTGTGCGAGGGTATTGTTACTTTCTTTTCTTTTTCACTGGAAACATTCATTTTCATCTGAAAGAACCTTTAAAAGATCATTCCAATTTTATTACCTTTGTTTCTATAAAAGGTAAATTGTGGAATAGTTGCAACAAACATAAGGTTTTATCTCGCATAGATCCTCCACCCGCAGCATGGCAAGAATGCAACGTGGAACCATGCCCCTCTGAATATAAATGGAACGTGGGAGACTGGCAAGACTGCAGTAGGACTTGTGGAGGTGGAACCAAACGCCGAACAAAGATGTGTGTTGGAAAAAATATGATATCTACCTCCTGGAAATTGTGCAAGGACAAAGCACCAGTTACTAAACAGAAGTAAGAGAAATTATTACTTTCTATCAAACGTAAAAATGCGACCAATTTCGTTGCAATTTGCAGAATATTTTATAAACACGAACGGAGATAGTATCGCTCAGTGGCGAGGGAATTACAACAATGAATTTTATGCCAACATAGGTGCAACACTGAGCCTTGTCCAAGAAGAAAGATTCAACCATCACCATCACCAGTCTGGAAGGTGAGTACATGTGAAAGTAAGTTTAACCTAATTAAAAATTATTCCACGAGCGCACTTTGGATTTCAGAAGATTGATAGCCAAGACTATGAAAACTCTTGAACTGCAATATCCAATGATCCAGTTTTTTTATATTTGTTCTTCTCCATTCTCCCAATAAATGAATAAAACAAAGCGGAAATAAAACACACCACCTCCATACTGTAGGTCTGCCCATTTCCAACCGACAAGCTAATAAATTTACAGCCCCAGCAAGTGATACGCATGGTATTTCATGTAAGAGTGATGGAAACAATTTTGCACTTTGCACACGCCTTGCAGGCTTGTGGCTTTAAATTACTCTGAAAACGCTTTGGCTGTTGGTCTAAATATCCATAAATTAATTTCCGCTCTAAGACCAACTTTTAAAATGAAGATGATTGACAGCGAATACAAGCGCATTACACGTGGATAAGTTGCAAATAGGGCGTAAGTGTTCATCCTAGCAACATGCAACAACAACAAAAACATCATGAACAGAAGCAGCAACAGCATTTGACACCGAATTAGTAACAGGTACACGCTAATAACAGTAGGGAAGAAAAGGTAGGATTAGCGAAACGTTCTTTTGCATGTTTGCATGTTTAATTTTTTGCATGTTTATGTCTTCGTAGATGAGCTCTTGGAGCAAGTGTTCTAAGACTTGTGGATCTGGGCATCAGATAAGAGGTGTATTTTGTTCCAGGAGCAACAATAAACCACTAAATACGTCGGCTTGTGATGGGAAAACAAAACCCACTGATCTGCGGCGGTGTTTTTTGAAGGAATGCATACTTAAAAGAGGTTTGTATTTAAAATGAAAAAATGTACATTTCTATTCACAAAAAAATATCTTAGAACATAAGCAAACGATATTTGCTCTTTGATATTGAAACTCGTTTTATTGTTTCTATCAAGAAGTTCAAAGTACACTTTTCAGTCTTTGGCAAGTGCATAAGTCTCGCGCTACGTTTTCTTGAAGCTTCACGCGGAATTTTCCTCAGAGCGCGTTCGACGTACTGCTTTTCGAATCACCCGTACTAACGTTAATATTCAAACTGATAAAGGCTCAAGCACCAGCCGAAACGTCTTGAACGAAACATAAAAAAAAAAAAAAATAGTCAGTGTCAAACCATTATCTCACAGTTTAAAGCATCAATTGCATTTACTTTGATGTAGTTATATTATATCATTCGGCATAGCTCAAAATTTTTGCATAATAATTTCTCAAGATGGGCTTTTGATTTTATCTATTGGCTTGTTGGACGCCGATTCAAACGGTCCTGTTGGTGTCTTCCCCAGTTAAAGAACTGTCTCAACCAAGTGTGCAGCGAAGTCAACATATTTCTCTTGACTCCACCTGGAACATTGTGATACTCATAAGGGAAGGGAACTAATCTCTGATCTTCCTTTTAAAAATAACAATCGACTTTTGTTTCTTTGCAAAGTCCACAGGTGCTCTGATAGTCACGTGATGTGTAAAACTTGGGCGAAGCAGGGGAGTTGCAAGACTAGTGCGTGGGTTCGATCAAAATGTCGACGTCGATGCAAGACATGTTAAACACACGTGGACCAGAGACGATTCAAAATGAACGATCTATTTTCCTGGGCACAGAATGATAATGCGCCTAAATAATAAAATAATGTTATAGGATTTCATCAGGGCTAGATGCTGTAGAGATAGATAGATCTAGTGGATAGATCACGTGTGTCCGTGAATGTGTGTCCTAAGTAGGCATATCTGATGTTTTGTTGTAAAATTCGAAGAAAATGTTTGTAAGTTACCATGGTTGTAAGACTGCGAGGCTCGCAATTCGGTCTCTTATCACACCAGATAACACAATTGAAAGAATAATTTGTTATTTAGCAGGAAGATTTTCCACAACAATGCGCGCCCTCATTGGCTACTTCGTGGACACATGACGTTTAACAATAAAATTGTTTCCCACCAAAAGTCTCTGAGTGACAACACTGCAAAATCTATGACGTCAGAGGGTAACATTGCGCTGTAACCCGCTATTGTTGACCGTCTTTGCACGTTAATTCTTTTTAATTTATTCTTTGTGCTATATCACAAATCACTTCAGGAAACGAAATTAACTGTTTCCCTCAGGACCAGCCATTAAGTGTTTATTGTGGACCACGGATACGTTTAAAGATATTAAGTTTCCTGTGGAACAGCGTGTAGGACGGTTAGTTAAAAAGGATAAAGACTAGACGGGGAGACCTCTGGTCTCTTCCGTTCTCGTCATACTTTGTGCTTCTCCCTGAATAAGCGAATGCCTCGAAGAGGCCGGATTATGTACAGAGCCGAATGACATGAGGTCATTTGACTGATGTATGGCAGAATAGGCCATTTTACAGTTGTGTGCTTAGCTACCTGGCCTTTGAATGCAAGCGAGGCTAGAGGTGACCTTGCTTTGATACAGACCTCTCTGCTTTTCTCATTCAGATTCCAACTAGTTAGCATGAGAACAACTTGATTTACCCGACAAAAGTGGTGAGGTCTGTATCAAAACAAGGTCACCTTCAGCCTCGCTGCCATTCAGAGGCCAGGTCACTGAGCAAACAACTGTAAAATGGTCTATTGGATGGAATTATATCACACGTTAAATTACAAGATAAGAGCTATCCTGTTTTTGACAGACATGAAAAATAGGACGCCATTTAAGTGTATCTATCATATTGAAGTGGACGAAAATCCCAGGCAGGCGTGCTTTAATCCCAGGCATGAAGCAAAAACTGCCCGATTGACGGATTCAGCGAACGTGTTCAGCTAACGTGTTCACACCCTTGTTGTCACCCAATTCAGACCACGTGACGATTCATTTGGGAGGTTACAATTGTGTAAATTGTCAAACGCAGCTGACTACATGTGGGCATGTACAAAGGGAACAATTGTAACCTCCTGAATGAATCGTCATATGATCTGAATTGAGTGGTAACAAGGATTTAAACATGTTAGTCAAATCCACCCATTATACACAGTTTGACTAGTTTCGCGAGCTTTACAGCGGGTAAAATTTTCTTCTCAACCTAGATTCAAAACCTGAAAAGTGTCGTCGAACTCTTACTCCAAAGATTTCAAATCATATCACCTTGACCTCCAGTGCTTTCAATTACAAGGATACCGGCCGTTTAAGTTTTTAAAGTGAAAAGTTATTGAAGGTCACATAATTTATTTAACAATTATTTTCCAAACACGAAGTGAATCTCGGCGGATATTTGCCGAGTTTCATTGTGCCGAATAATTTTTTAGTACAATTACCATAGGTGAATTTCGAGAGCTACAAGACATCGAACTAAAACATCGTAAACAACACACGCCAAGTGTTCGCCTGCGTACGTCTATGTAACATCAATCTTAATTTGGCGCTAAAACACATGTACATGAAAGAAACACTCACTGTGACAAAAACAATCTTCAGGTACCTTTGTTTCATCTTTGATAACTTCGTGAGCAAGTGTAAATAGCACCTGAAATGTGTAGCTCCGTTCTGCCAGATCTGACAAATTTCTCAAATGGCTGGCCAAATACGAAACCAAGGTTAAATGCTTCCAAAATCATTTCTTGACGGCATGTTGATCCATGGTTCTCGCAAATCATTTTTCTAAATTCCCAATGCTTTGAATATGCTGGAGTTAATTGGAGTGATGTCTCCAGAATAAACAACACTGACCCAGCCGCCATAATTGTCCAATGTGGATTACTTAGTAACCGCTCACTGATCTCGCGAGGAAAATGCGAGTCGATTACTGAGTTTCTCGGCCTGTCAAAATTCCAGATTTTGACTGGTTTACTGGTTGAGATATATTCGCCTTCAGAAAGTGTACTTAAGACTGATAATAGTATAGTAGAGTAAAGGAAATATCAGGTATTATCACCTGTGAACAACTGTTCAGAGATTAAAGGAAACAATACTCAAGTTATCAAACGGAAATCTATTTCTGGATACGAGATATTTATGGAGAAAATTAACAGAATGCAGGATATTCAGAAGAGATTTCAAGACACAGAGATAAAATGAGATCAAAGCTTTCAGTGTTTGAAGAGTAAAATCGGTTTATTGATCAGAAAAGATGTAGTCCTCTGAGAAAATTTAAACGAGGAGGCCAGGAACGCGATAGAAGAACGAGACAAACGCTTAAGACGTCATGTCTTTATACACACTCGATGTACTCGTCCCCCACATAAAAAATGTGAAATTGTTCATTAAAACATGGCCAATTTGTTAATACGTGAACAGTTTGACATTTTTAATATGGCTGAGGACTAAAGGGGCTCGAAGGACGAAATATATATCGAACTACCGCGATTTCACAGTTTCTACATCGAGCAAAAGATGTAGAAAGTGAGACTTTCCAAACGTTTTTCAGTTTGTACCTTCCTTGTCAATTTTTGGCCCAGTTTCAGACAATTAATCAGAGAAATTCGGAAACTTTCCTTGACATCTCAACCGTTGCTGAACAGGATAATACAAAAAAGATAAGAAACGCACAAGAATACTGGCGAGACGTTAGGACTCCAACCATGAACTATATTCATATAGCTCTTCAACTCATTCGATCGAGAAGAAAAAAAACGACAAACAAACAAAACAGACAATATAAATATGCAAAAAAACCCATTAAATTCAATTTTCACAGTTGTACTATTGCAAAGTATATACAGTGTAGTAAGATATCTGATAATATATTACAACATTAGTTTTTCAACTTAAGAGACCGTAACCAGAACAGTCAACATGTTGCCAGTCGAACAGGAAGCGAGGGCAAAAATGGCTGCTGATCATGAAACACGAGCGAACGAAACCCGAGGTAAAAGAGGTTTCTTTTCCGCACATGTTCACGCGGCCGGTTTTGGCTTCTTGCTGGACGGACTAAGGGAATAGTGAGAACGGATGGAACTGCAGACGCTTACATTTTGGGTTTCATAGTTTCTAAAGTCAGTGTAGTAGATCTGGAACAACAAAATGCCTTTTTCTTTACAAAGGACTCGATGCTAGTCAATTGATTTTAACCTAATGCCACTAAAAGTGAAAGTTGTTCTACTTTATAACAGGATTTCACCGGTTGTCATCTCAATCTTGATTGTTGACTGTCATTCACATTCTTCAAACTCAAACTCTGAGGGGTCCTCCGAGAATCGATGCCGCATCATTCCAGTATTTAGTTACCTTTTCAATCTTTTTCTTCGCATGTTTCCTCATTTGATTAACACAAGTTACCTGTCGGCTTGAAAATAGGCTCATTTAGCAGAGTTAAAGTACGAGAGAATAAGATTTGGATATTTTTTTGAAAGAAAAAGAGCATTCCTTCCCTTTCAAGATTAAGTCATTTTTCAAAAATTACTGGCTAGGACTACTTAAAAGTTGCAATTATTACTTTGTCGCTTGCAAATGTTTCCCCTGTATTGTTTTTGATCACGTTTCTGGGGTTTTAGGTCGATATGCTTTCTTTGTTCACATTCTTATCGATCATTTGATATTGAAGGATTATAATTTCAATAAATAATGTGAACATCCCACAAATTACTAAAAGCGGGAGATGATCGTGACCTACTGTTGCATGGGTCTTATATCAGATGTGAAAATCTGAGCTCACTCAAAGTTAAGTTTATAACGGCAAATTGCCTAGGTTTTTGATTGGGACACCACAGGGACAACCTTGGAATCTTTTGAAGAATCCAATGCCTGGGATCATCTACCCTTCAAATTACGAATATGATGTAACACGTCAAACGTGCTTGTCCACAATCTGTGTTTTGAACACTCCTTATCCGTAAGTTTTTATTGTGATTCGACGAAAGTCCATATTATGTTCGGTGCTTACACCGAGGTCGAATTATCACCAGATCCAGTCCACTCACCAGTAGATGCCGAACTGCCAGAAATACACGAGGAGCTGGGAGGACTGGGTGTACTTGACATGATGTCAGACATGCAGCCATCACAATGGAAGGGATCCTGTAAGATCCACACGACTTCGGACGAAGGAAGTCCAAAGTCCTTCTTTGTTTTCTTATCCCTTCTCTTGTTGTGTTGCTTTAATGAGTTAGAAGTTGTTTCACTTTTTTCCCCATCCTCCAGCTCATGATCCTTTAGGGTTTTCACGATGAAATGAAGTCTCGGCTCGTCACTGTAAGATACTTTCTCAGCGCTTACTTTGCCATTTTCATCCACTGACAGGTACCACCCTTTGCCGTCCGTGTCGGAATGGCACGTACGAAAAATGTTGTAAAAGTTCTTTCCGAAAAACTCACGAAATACACATTCCTTTCTTTCAGCTTCCTTTAGAAACAGAGGCAAAAATTAAAGGAAATATTAGGAAATTTTATTTGACAAAAATACGGAAAGAACACTTCTACCGCGAATCTCAAACGGTCCCTTAAGATTAATTCTTTGGAAGTTTAGAAGTATCGCTAGATTTCACGGTCTAAAATCAAAGAAATAAAGTAAAAGAAACAAGAAGAAGATGGACGAGAAGAAGAAGAAGAAAAACTGTCAACAACAACAGCAACAACAACAAAACAATAGCAGCAACAACAAGAGCCATTGCAACACTGAAACAAGTTTAAACGGGGTTTCACTACTTCATCAGTTTGCAAAGACTTAAAATTGCTTGTGTACAGATCTATTTATTTATTTCTGAGAAAATTCTCATAGTAAAAACGTACCACACTTTTTTTGGAACTGTTCGAAAAACACATTTATACACATCTCAAGTCTCGCCTGAAGGTCACCACAAAAACTTACCGTGGCGAAGATTTTTCCTTTGTTGTCTACCGCCAGATACTTTTTTGCTTTAAGGCCCCAAATGGCGATAAGATCAGGGCCAATAGAAAGAAACTGCAAAACCGCTAAGAATTCAATTCAAAGAATAAAGTTATTAAATTAAAATGAAGTAAATTTCATCTGTTTAGTGGCTAAGTCACACCATTTTTGGTGATTCCGATGCATTCAAAGTGCAGTTTGAACAGTAAGGATCTTTGAAATGCGATAATACATTTCTGGAAGAAAACAATGTAAGTTGTATGGTAGATGTTTTTTCTACAGCTCATCCTTGGAGACCCAGGAGGCAGTTCGATGGGACTGGACGAAGTAAACCCAGCACAAATTGTAGATGCAAATATACAGCTTTTCTTTTCGAATTTGTAATGATGTAGTCGACACACAAAGAATACCAAAAGTGGGTGACCTTCCCCTTGGAATCTAACTCACTTCTGTAAAACCAGACACAGTATTATTATGGTACATAGGTTTCAGGACACTAACAAAATTCGATAAGAAAACTTTCTATTTTTTCAGTTAGCAAAATTTATATGCCTGAACTCTTGAAATTCAGGGATTTAACAACACATTTTTTTTTTTGGCCTTCACGAGGTTTTCTACTGAAGCTTGATAGTTACAATGATTTTCGCCGGTGCCACGATCCTATTTATTTGATATAAAAAATACGGTACGCATCTGTTTGATAAGAGGAAGTTGCCATAGGGACTCGTTTGTTTGACAAACCATGGAAATAACAACTGACGGTGGGCAGAGAATTCAGCATTAATTACTAGCGAACTATTGTTAATGGTTTCGCCATAGGTTTATTGTTGCTTTAACCTTGCATCTAGCTTGCAAAGTGGGAGTGTGAGAACATCTGAAAGTGAGGAGGAGTAGCAAAATGCTCCACTTTTGAAATAAATGTGACGATATAGTATAATTAAAACACATCCAAACTGCAAAGCTGCAGTTTCCACAAAGGTTGCTGTAAACAGACTACACTGATTAGTCAACCAAAATGAGAATGCCGTTTATAACATCAGAAAAAAGCAAAAATAAAAAAAAAGTATATATATAACAATAGTGATCAATTAGTTGGTGTCATTACAAAATTGTATTGTAAATGAATAAAACACCACTAAGAGGAAAAAGGAAAAAAAAAAAAACACACATTTCATATCAAAAGAAATATAATACGGAATTTTCATTATTCAAATAGTAAAATATTACGAGTAAATACGTTTGTATGCAAATACGTGAACACAATAGACTCAGAGGAAAGAGTTTTAAGTGTGAATTAATTATCACTTCCACATAGTAAGCGACGTGAAACCAGAAATGAGTTAGATTCTATTCGCTATATATTGATTTTCAGTCATAAACGGCACGTAAGCAATATATAGATGCACAATTTTCCATCACTCCCGTATACCGTAAAACGAGCAGTTTGATTAAAAACAAAGCTGGGATAGAATCTGAAGGAGTCATTTTAAAAAGTATTATTCGGTTCGTTGTAAAGCTAACAAATAATTTGCTCTAAAAAAGCGGCAATTCTTCGAATTATATTTTTCTCTGCATGGCTGTTTATAATATGGAAATTTCTCGGTCACTTTCGAGAGTTTGTAATATTTGATTTATCGTGGAATGTGGCTTTAAAAAGCAATCAGCACATACGCGACTCCATTTATCCTACAAAGCGATATTCGTGGCTGGAAGCAATCTTAAAGATGGCACAATCGAGATGGAAAAAATAAAAATGTAAACAAATGACAAGAAAATTTTCGTCACCGTATAAACAGCTTTCGTCGTTCGTTCCCGTCACTTCGCCAGTTGAATTGATCGCGAGGTAAAATCCATTTTTCGCGAATAGCTGGCGCCTCCGGGTGTATTTTTGTAGAGAGGAGAACGTCAGCGATGACTTGGGTCCAGCCATGATGGAAAATTTCGTTCAGAAGTTAAATACAAGCCTTATTTGGCGTCATCATGACCTGCGAAGAAGATTCGTAAAGGAGTTCACCATAAACCAAAATATTAAATAATGATAATTTGATGCATGCAAAATTGTTTTCGTTTCACACCACAGTAGCCAATGAAACTGCAGGCGAGCGGGGTATCTACTTGGAAAGCGAAGATTTTATTGTTATTACCCAGCGCGGTAAACCGCAGTTGTTTAAATGTTATCCATTGTCACCGTTAAAACTCTTGGTAATCATTATTGAAAATAAATCACCTGCTCGCTGAAAACACTGCTACGTCAGTAACCTGTCTAAATGAAAACAATTCAATGTTTTAATCAACACGGAGCGAGCCAAACGTTTCCAAAAGCGAAAATCTAACCTTTCGTAGTAAAAACGCACGAAACCTTTGCAGTAGTGTTCTTGGCCCGGCCATCAAATCTGATGTAAAATAATTTTATACAAACTAGTAATACTGTTAGAGCATGTTAAGGGTTTTCGTAGAGGACACACAACATCAGTATCGAAGCAGAAGTAATACTGACGTAAAAGCAAACTACTAAGAATTTCGTGCATTCAGTGTATTCCATGCCAATCATGATAACTGAAACTAACTTATTCGGCAGTGAAAAAGCGAAGGTTATTATTATTTTTTAAAGTAAAACAAGCGATTAAAAAGAGAAATTGTGTAGTTTCGCGGTTTAAATGTATTGCTGGGCACTCGAGACGAAAAGCGTTAGTGCCAGACCATAACAAGAGCTTAAATAGTAGGTTAATGTAAAGGGCTGAAATGGGCAAAATAGCAAAATAGCGCGAAAATGATCGATGAAACCATAGAACTGGAGAAAATGTCAAATCGAAACAGGATAAATCTGAACAAAACGAAACGGAATTGAATAATAATAATAATAATAATAATGATGATGATGATAATGATAATTATGAACAGGAATATCTCACTTTTACCGCACCCGCTTCCCCAAAGTATTCCCCTGTAATGTTAATTTGCTCAGTCGGTGTTGTTTAGGAGCTGTTCAGGACATATAGTATTGCTATTCTGGCCTGAAGAAAGGATAAGATAAGGCCTTATGCGTCCCATGGCGCAACGAGGACAGATGACCACCTAGGATGCCCAAATTTCGGTTTATGCATTTTGATCTGGCGGCCACATCGCCCTAGCAACCAAATTTATCAAAAATACAGTCCAACCGCTGGTTGCGATCACCTCTCCTCAGCGACC
Source organism: Orbicella faveolata (assembly GCF_042242905.1). NCBI lineage: Eukaryota > Metazoa > Cnidaria > Anthozoa > Scleractinia > Merulinidae > Orbicella > Orbicella faveolata. The sequence continues at coordinate 19,850,066 of NW_028301564.1, forward strand.
AGGTTTCCAAAATACCAAAATTACTTTCTTTCTAACCTCTTGTTAGCGACCACATATCATAAGCGACCGGAACCACTTTTAGAGCCAAAAGTTTGAAATTTTCTTATTTTTTTAACCTCCCGTAAGCGACCACTTCACAGATAAAGGAACGGTAATTGGATAACAAGGCGTTGTAGTTTATCAGAAGCGAACCATGATACTCTGAATAAGTACCTTTGGAAAGCTTAAATATTTCTGTGGCTACTAAAAGTTATTATATGGGATAAGATGGGCACTGACGCTTGGGGTAAGTCTCTGCATGCGCAGTTACCATATGCTAATTCATGTGGCAAAATTTCGATCCAATATGGTTTAAACTCTCGTGAGCGACCATCTAGCTTACGGGAGATTCGACTGTACCTGTCTCCATCCCCCGCCCCGGTAGTGATGGGCGATGTTGTAGGGTAACCTGCAATTGAATGGCACTCCATCAGGGAGAGGAGAGTAACAATATCTTTGTCGCTTCACACTGTGGCAAGGAAAGCGAATTTCAACGGCTTCCTATTCAACCAGAGAGCTCATTTAAAAGAGCTACTTTCCTTTGTCCCAACTTTTAATTTTGAAATATTAGATATATATTAAAACTAACGAAATTAAAGTCTCCTATGACGCCAACTGTTATGACACATCCTGATTAACATATGTGATACATGTGAAGTCACGGATATTGCTTGTTGACAAAATATTACGAAAGGTTGCTTTATCCTTTGGGGTTAGGGTACATTGAGTAAACATCCTAAGCTCACAACAGTCATACTGAGATACCATTTCAAGTACCTTAGCTCGGTGACCTGGGTCAAATCGAACCGCGAAGGGATTGTTTCTCAATAAACATATCAACCGCAGTTGAAAAGGATTTCATTAGTAAGCCTCTTATGCTTCATTGTACGAATTGTAGTACAGATATCTTACCTCTTAAACATGCAATATTTACCTGGGGTCAGAGCCAATAACACTGACAGTCGCGACATGGAATTTTCACATTTTGCGACTGAGTTTCATTTCCTGTGGTTTGTTATTGGCTTTTAGTGACTCAATGATAGCCTACGGCCATGTGTTTCAGCGACCATGTGTTCGTAGTGATATTGATCCTGATATTGATCCCAACAGAACCGCAATGATTGTATTACAATCATCGTGGCGCTGTGTACAGATAAGGAGGTAAATGTAATTCAGAAGAATAATCAGCGAAAATGGAAAACGATAATCGAGAACTTTTCTTGTAGCGGTAATACTGACAGATTCTGTCACAATAGTCTGCATACCGACGTTTATTTTCCCCAACCCCTTCACGTTGCTTTCTCGCTTGTTCATATCTCACGCGCCGGGGTAATATCGTGATTTTACTAAGTTTGCGATCTCGACGAACTCAAGACAAAATAGAGGGTCTGTGAACAGACCCCGGGGGGGGGGGGGGACTCCCATATAAAATGGACGGGGATGCTCGTCGGAAATTTTGAATTTAACCCCAAAAAGAGACCAATCTGGGCGTGGCCGAAGCTTATACAGACCCCTAAAAGAGACCAGTTTATAATAAGAATCGTATAGCAAGCAAAGCATGTGGATATTTTTAGCAGTGATCAAATAACCGTTCTGTGTAAGTCGCCGAGTTTCGTATTACACTCTTGTAAAACAATAGACAAAGACATTTTGTTACAGTGTACTTTATTGTTTATATGAACCGAGTAAATATAAAGAATCAAAATTCTTTCTTTTTTGTTATTCTTCGCGTGCAACCCTAAACGAGACCTTGACGGCTAAAAATAATAAAATTTTGCCCAGAACACCCTAAGCGAGACCAAAATCCGAAATTTACACCCCTAAGCGAGACGACGAGCATCCCCGTCCATTTCATATCGGAGTCCCCCCCCCCCCCGGGGAACAGACTAGTGTCACAATCTTACGTGAACTAAACAAAATGCATTCTTACAATAGCTGAGTTAAACTCATTTAGGGAAAAATACAGCACAGCCTTTTTTAGAGTATTAATTGATAAAATACTTGAAATATATAGGAAAGACAAATATATTTTGAAAAGTACTTTCAATAGCAACATGCAATCTACAGAAGGCGGAGTTATTGTCAAGGAGATAAAGCCTACAATGCCATGTCATCTCCGTTGTTTACCTCCTTATCTGAACACAGCGACACGATGATTGTAATCTGTAACCATTGAAAGAAAACCAGAAAACACAAATGCGATCAAAGAAGTATAACCATAGAAACTGTTGTTAACTCATTCGTAAAATAATGGCCTCAGAAATGATTCCAATGCATGGCAGTGTAGGCTTTATTGCTGAGGATCATGATTTGAGGTTGTTGCTTGACAATAACTCCGCCTTCTGTAGATTGCCATTATTTTACGAATGAGTTGACAACAGTTTCTATGGTTATACGTCTTTGATCGCATTTGCGTTTTCTGGTTTTCTTTTGTTCCCTCGTTTTATATTTTTAATTTAAAAGCTGAAAGAGTTCATTTTACGTAAGCATCCCTTGACAAGGAGGAAATTTTCAACGGATTTACTGCTGCTTATGTAAGCAGAACTAGGGAAAACTTTTTCGTGGTCAACCTACCATTGAACTGACAGCACCTTCCATAGTAACCAGTCAGACACGAACATTGTCCATTAACAAGAGTTCCTTGGTTTAAACATTGAGTCAGATTGCAAGCTTGCGTTTTACTTAAGGTCGGCACACACGAGGGGACTAGTCGCTGCGTCTAGTCCCTGCAACTAGTCCCCTGAAGAGTTTACACGAAGGGACTGGTCGCAAGTACTTGTCCACCGAACAGTTCACACGAAGCGTTTTGAAGCACAAGTCGTAGGAACTTGTCCCAAAAATTCAAACCAGTTTGAATTCGTAGGACTAGTCGCGGGGACCAAATTTTAGTCCCCGCGACTAGATGTTTGTGGCAAAAATGGCTTCACACGATGGGACTTGTCCCCGCGACTTGTTGCAGGGACTAGTCGCGGGGACAAGTCCCCTCGTGTGTGCCGACCTTTAAAGTTAAATTGCATGGCGTTCCACCGCACTGTTTATTCGCTATGACATATCTAGTGCTTGTTTGGGAACCTCCGAAGACAAACGAACACGCGCTCCAAGTGAACCAAGGGCACAGTTGACAGTCTATGCGTAACGTTCCTTGGCATGGTGCTGCCTCTTGAAGCGAGGGACAAGGAGTTCCCCACACAAAGGAGGGATCTGTACCGTTCGACTCCTATCTCGAGTACCAGAGTGTCCACATTTTATAGCACTGCAGGCTGACCAAGAGGACCAAGCGGTGACCTGTCAATCCACTCTACTACAGCTCGATCCGTCGTCTACGACGTCTCCGAGAGACAGATTGGCTTATACACATCAAAAGAATATGCAGGAACAGAATGATATCTGGAAGACATTTCAGTGCTTAAATTCTGCTTGACTTTCAGTTTCACAAGTAGAACCTTTTATATATATAGATTATCAACGGATAACTACGTCTTGTTTTTAAAATTAGTTTTAAAAACAAAATGAACTTTGACACTGACTACCTTATTGCACAATGTACTAGCGAGTGAAACAATGTTACTTGTCAATATTTTAGACATACGATAAGTTTTGGATTCTGGATCGAGCTTCAACAAAGGCCCGGGACTAGCTTGTCTAAAAGCTGTCAAACTCCTGTCATAGACCTGACCACACCTAGTGGGACCTACTTGTCACTGAGCGGAAAAAAAATAAAAGCTTTACTTGGGGACAAATCTTCAAAGGTGCCTTCGTCCTGCGTCCGATTAGACTTTTTACGAGCAACGAACATATTTTACGTTGCTTTGGACCAATCAATTCAGTGATTCCTCTTTTCATTCTTTATTTTCAAATGCAGTATTTTCCTGTTCACGGCTGGTCATGAATCCTGCTTTTCAATCAAATTTTCTATTTTGGGGTAACAGCTCTGTGTCAGGCCTCTCCAAATCTCTAAGGGAATAGCCCTGGGCACAGGATTGGCGCAATCCACACTACGCCGAAGAAGCTCGGAGACGCAGCTTTATTTAACACTTTCCGAAACTGAAGGGGGCTGCCGAACCCCTGCACCACTCTCACCCTCACATATGCACAAATGTACAATGTTGCTTAATCATGCGAACCAGATGGCGGAAAGAGGCCTTGACAACTGTCCATTTCGTTAGCGCTTGAATGCTGCTGTTAGTCAGGTAGAGTGTTTACGGTCACGTTAGCGTTGGGTTCCTCAGGAATTTAAAAAAAAGAAAACAAAAAAGAAAAACAAAACAAAACAAAACAAACAAACAAACAAACAAACAAAGACAATTATTCCATTTGCGCTTGTTGACTTCGAAATAACTATAACACCTCATCGCCCCAGCGAGGGGCGATGAGCTCGTGGAATTTTAAGCGTTGTGTTCTTTGTTTTCGCACGAGGCCCCAGCGGTTGAATTGGTGCACAATTCTGTATTTTGTTGCGACGTACTGAATAAAACTCTAAACTGAGAAATAATTATTTTACATTTTTCCACACTGCGTTGTTTCAGTTTAGCTTAGAATCATATTAGTCCTATATGTTTCAGTTTTCTATTCGTAACGAACATTTTAGCGATATCTGAACAACTTGTGTTCACCAATTTGTTTGTCTGGCTATAACGTGTTTACACTTAACCCTGACTGTTTCGGAACAAACGAAACAAAGCAAAGTACGCCATGATCATACTGACACATGATTGAAAGTGTGAATAGGGCAAATAAAAAATGATAGGAAATTCACCGTTCGGTAGTACTTTGGCACGTGCTAGTAATACCAGCGAAAAAAACTGAATGTTTAGGCCGACTTTTAAATTATAATCTTACCTTGGACATCTGTTGGGACAACAATTTTGATTGCGATGGTTTTGCGGTGGCGGGTGGATGACACGTAATTTAATTAAAAAGCCGTCTGACCTCGCATACTAATACATACTTGGAACGCCGCAGTGAGTAGTTTCCTGGTCAAAATCGACATCCGTGTGACGTCACTGGACGGCATAATGCTTGATTGGTTCAGTCGTTTCTCTTGGGGATCAGTGACTCGAGAATAGAAAGACATGATACATCCTTAAAAGATAATTTTTATTCAGCAAAAAAGCAACCTATAAAAGGCGGAGTTTTACAAAAAAAACTTAGTTATGCCTCAAAACACACAGATAAAACAAAGGCATTTGTATATATAAGACATCGAGAGTGCACAGAATCACCTCTTGCAAATCTCTCCTCAAGCTGTTATATATCGAAAATTTCTTACTCATGATAAAATGAGTTTAAGCTATAAAAACTATGAAAGTCATCAACGATGACGATTGCAACTCAAACGGTTTACTATATATCTTTTCTTTGCAGCTCGTTATTTGTTTGTTTGCTTTTTGCAAATTGTAGCAAATGTTTATAAAGAAGAACAAACGACATTAGTACCCCTACTAAATATCATCAAGCATCTTTTTCCTGGTCTACTTTTACAATAATAATACGCGCGCTAAGCGATTTTTTCTTTTTTTTCTTTTTGTACGCGCAGCATCTACACGTAGCGAAATCCACTATTCCTTTACTATAACCAGGACACTAAAAAAAATCAACACGCGACTAATAGCAATTAAAAAACATTTTTCCACGCAAAAATGGAGCACTGATTTAAGTTGGAATATCACTCTACTATTTATCACGCCCTTTCCGCCTTTTAAATTCTACAATATCAAACAAAAGAGAAACAAAACTTCCTGCGTTCCTTTTTTCTTCTGGTCTAATGCATGGCCTCATTCAAGATGCCTATGTCATCATAGTAAACAGCATCATCATTCGAGATCCGCCTTTCTCCAGACTGGTTAGCGTCACTTGAATTGCCAATTTCCTCGTAGTAAGCAACCTCGTTTGCAACCCCCAACCCCTCATAGCGAACTCCAATAACCGAGATTGGTATTTCCTCATAGCGGACAACATCTTCATTCTGAGCTTCCAACTCATATTTCTCAGACCTTGGGAATGGAACATCTCCAGGCATCCCGTCCAGATGAGGCCTTTGTCTCGTCTTTTTGCGTCGCTGGCAGCGGCGAACCAGACAAATAGTGATGAGGGCAATGAAAAAAAGTCCACCACAGGAAACACCAATAACAACTTTAAAGGGAAACTGTTGTTCTTTTGTTGCTGATGATGATGATGATGATGATGATGATGATGATCACGATGATGGTGATGATGAAAACAATCGGAAAGAAAAGAAGACGTTTCAATTAACAGAATTTTTACATCACTGAAAACAATAACGATTCCATTCATTCAATCCCAATATAAAAACACTTCAGAGAGGCAATAAGTGCACAGTTGAATTAGCACTCCCCATAGTAAGGAGCACTGTTAGCTCGCCATGCGATATATGTATATGTACTAGGTTAAAGTCCTGTCAAACGTGTGAATTTCTGAGATTAGAGATGTAAATATCATGACAAGGATATGAGAGATAATCTTTATCGCTTAGAAATTTACGTTTACCCCAAACTATTTTCCAAAAAGTAATATTGCATACTGAAGCGCAACCTTGTTAAAGTCATTCTCAACAAGCGGAGAGCTGACTGTTTTTAAATATATGGCGTGGATAGCAGCGAGCAAGAATACTTTCCATTTCTAGATTAGGTCGGATGGTAGGGCTTTGTTTACGCAAAAGAGTTACTTTTACTTATATTATCTTGAACGGGAAGAGTGGTGTCTTGTACAGAAAGACTGGTAAGGAAAATGGATCCTCCTTTGCAATTGTCTAGGCGAGGTTTCCATCCCGGTTGCATAATATAATTGTTCGTTTCTGGATTTTACAGCATCAAGCGTGTCAGAGCAGTTACCTTCCTCCTCTTTCTTAACTTCCAGGGATTCAGGATCAACAGTCAGAGAGCCCATTTTGCCATCTTGTATTCCCTCTTTCAGGGGAGCCAATGCTTCTTCGTCTTTCAATTTCGTCTTGAATGTTAACTTAAATTCTGCCACAACACTTCCCGGCCTAAGAAGAAAAAGGAAAAAAAAAAAAAAAAAAAAAGAAAAAGAAAAAAAATAGTCCAAATTAAAAGATAGCTGGCTATCACTGATGCTCCAGAAACATGTGGAAGCGCGGTGGACTCACGGTTGTTGTGCTAGCCTCCGGATCGAGCGGCCCGTGTTCGAGACCTGACCGGGGACATTGTGTTGTGTTCTGGAACAGGACACTTTACTCTCACATTGATTCTCTCGAAGGATGTGTATAAATGGGTACAGGTGAATTCAATCCTGGGACAACCCTGCGATACCTAGCATCCCATCTAGGGGGTGGCGAACGGTAAATGCGAGACTTTGCGAGACGGCAAGACCAGCGCTTTTCTTTGCGAGCCCGAGACATATTGACTTTCTAGATTGCGAGACGAGACTTCAAAATGTTTTAGGTGCGAGCGCGAGGCGATCAGACTCTTAAAATTCGAGCTAGCCCCAGATTTAGTTGAGAGCTATGAAAATGAGCTAGAATGTGCTTGTACAAAGGAGCTTTTTGTCATAGATACTTGTGCTTTTGCACAGTTCCACAGGGGACAACAAATAAGTTCTCCGACTTCGTGGGTTTCATCATGAGGTATCGTTGGTCGGTTGTGTGTGTCTTCTTTATTCTCGTTTTAGCCTTTTGGCAAGCTTCTGCAAACAAGCTGGAACTGGAAATTCGACTATAACACACTACGTTAAGACATACTAGAACAAGATAAATGTTTTTCTGGCGCCAAAATGACGTTGCGGTAGGTTTTGTTGCTTTTTGTGGATTTCAGACAATTTAGGAGAAGTTAGGTTTAACTTTTTCTCGAAAATTTGAAAGTTGCTTTAATGAAATTCAATATCAAGAGACGAGAAGACGTCATTTATGAAAAAAAACAAACGTATCGGGACTTCGATGCGATTGCCTTGCAAAAATAGAGACTCCGAGAGAGCTTCGTATAAAAATCGAGACTATGAGACGTACATAAACCGCTAAACAACGAGACTGCGAGACCCATGAAATTCGACGAAAATTCTGCGAGAAGCTGAGTTTTTGAAAGACCATTCGCCACCCCTCATCTACGGGAGAGTAGAAATACTGGTCGTCGCTTCATGCTATTGATCCTGAAGCCACTTGGCTCTTACACTAACTTCACCTTACCTTTTACCTCAAAAAATATACAATGCAATTAATTTGTTATCTCGGATACACTTACTTGAAAGATAAGACTTCTACCTCAATAAAGTTATCGTCTTGGGCGTACTGTCCACGAACCTGTAAAATCAAACATGAAAAGGAGCTTTCAAAGTAGTCAATGGATACATTAATATACAGATATTTTACACACTCACCGAGTGCGTGAGCATGGCAAATAGACCAGATCGGATCCGGACTTCCGTCCTATATTAGTATTCTGTCGTCTGTCCACCTGTCTGTCTATCTGTCTGTCTGTTTCTCTGTTTGTTTGTCTAGCGGTCATCCTGTTTATCCGTCTACCCAACAGTAGAGTTGTCATTATTGCTAGGGACAAACAAACAAACAAACAAACAAACAAACAAACAAACAAACAGACAAACAGACCGACCGACCGACCGACCGACAGACAGACAGACAGACAGACAGACAGACTGACTGACAGACTGAGAGACCGACGGACAGATAGACCGAAAGACAGTCGGACGGACGAACAGAAGAAGCAAGATGCCGACGTGCGCTGCGTGGTCATTACGTTACTGTTACCATTATTTCATTGATTTGGGATACGATGTTACTCCCTACGTCGTTAAGCACTCCACAAGCAACCGCTCCCAATTATAACATAGTCACAAAAACCCAAACTTACATAAAAGCTATTAATTCTTGATGGAATTAAATCTCATAACAACGGGTGATAAAATCCATCATAGAATATTAAAAATGCTGACATGTCTACGCTGATATATAAATTTGAAATTTAATTTGAAATATTATCAGTATTAATATGGTTTCGAGTACTTCACAGTTCAGCCTCGCGCGATCGGTTACTTTTCAGAGTTCATGCCACAATACACTAATTTGTTTACTGAGTTACTTTCGTACAATATTTCCTGAAGCTGTAATGACAGGTTCCCAGTGAAATAGGCGCACATCCGAAAAGCAACTCAAGAAATCTGTGTTTCCAAGGTTAACTTTTCCTTCAATCAATGACAGCAAAAATATGATTTTTCCGACCAACCTTTTATAAGTTTCTTTCAAGCTAAGGGTTTTCCTCTTTATAAAAAAATTTACTATGTCCAGTCTTTACCTCTTCTTTAAACACACGGGATAACTCTTTAAAAGCTTCACTGTTTTGATCCTTCAAGTCATCATTCCATTTCATTTCGATGTGTAATTTCGCGATGAGCTCTGAAAAGACATTATTAAATCTTAGTGATTTTACATTTGTATATATTCGCTGTCTTTTGTTATGATTATCCCATCAATTTTATAACTATAATTCCTACAAGCTATACTCTTTTGGAATATTTGTATACCAGGTGTAAGGGAAAACGAACACCAATATTTAGTTATGCTCGTGCGTACATCCGGAATTCTCAGTAAAAGGAAAAATCTGTTTATACATTTATCGACAAAAACCGTTATAATTGTCTTAGGGAATTTCTCTCACGGTAAGATAAGTACATGATAAAAACTTAAATGATAATTTGTCCTCCAAGATAAATGGTGAAGATGGAGTTTTGCAGACCGTTGGGGTGACCGTGCAGGTGGGCTCTTTGTGCCCCACCCATGTGTCTTCAAAAGTAGTGGACTCCATATACCAATCAAACCTTCATGTACATGGCACGTAAAGCATTAGAAGCTTTTTACTTGTAATTAGTGATAATCAATGAAACTCTAGAATCTTGGAAAAAATGTCGTTAAGTTAGAAATGCCGCTCAATAAATTGTTCTATTTTGCGTGCGTTAGCAGTTATTGCATTTTCGCGTCAAAAGTTGTGCCATTTCGCGTTGATGTTACATTCTGTGTTAGTTGTAACATTTTGTTGCATAACAAGGTGATAGTCATGCTGCAAAGGATACAAAAGGGCTTAGACCAACAAAAGTTTCCTTTAAATGTGTTAACACATGGATCATGGATTTCCGGAAACTGCTCAGTCTGGCGGCTTGTGATTGCAGGTAGAGAAGTTAAACTTGAACCGTCCAGCTTTAACTTATTAGACTTCTTCAAGCTTCTTGTTGGCTCTGATTTTTTGCGGGCTTAAGAAATAATAACGGCATTGGTTTGTGTTATCCATATCTGCCTTACAACGACCAAAAATACCAAAGGTTTAGCAAGGGCGTAAAAATGTCAATAATCCAGAATTACCTGTCTCTGGTTTTTCTGTCGGTGGGTAGTCAGTTGTTTTGCTCTCTTCTTCGCTCGTTGGAGTAACTTCTTTTATCGAAGACGATGCGGGAGTTTCTTTTACCGGAGATGTAGGACTTACTTTTCGCGACGTACTGGATACAGTGAAGATTGATGTAATTCTCCTAGGTGAACTTGTTGTTGCTTTCGTTGACGGATTGGGGGTGAATTCCAGATTTAATTGGACAAGAAATCAAGCAATAACAAGTCTAATATACTTTACTATATCAGAATGTGAGGCCAAATAGAAAATCGGCCTGTTGAAATTGCGCCGTCTGCGGGACGCAAATGCGGGCCATTTGTGCAATATCATACAGTTGATTGGTTCACAGTTCATCGTCCGCTGAATTTGAACCAATCAAACTACTTTGAGACATGAAAAAACGGAAAAACATTAAAGTGCCTGCATGCCACTTAAAAGACCTGAACGAAGGTTGGGCAAAAAAAAAAAAATCAGTGTCTATCCGCTATAAACTGGAAAAAATGTAGCCAAAACTTTAATAAAAGCAGGAAGCTTAAGGACAAGAAAGAAAGCGAAGAAGACCCCCTATATTGTGTATCTCGTTGTCTGTCAACACTTGCAGCTTGAGCGTTTTTAAAGCGCAAAATAGTGAAATGGCTTATGGTCGAAATAGCCTCTGGTATACACCATGCAGTCGGTGTTAGTAACTCAAACGAGTGATTCAGTGAAATAAGTGAGAAGCTGCTGATTTAGTTTACTACTTAATGTGGCTCAAAACAGTTTCCAGCTCTTTCCAATAAGTAGGCTTTGAAGGGTCATTATTATCACTCTTATCAGTTGATGCTACAATAAAAAAACTCTCCAATCTGTAAGATCCAAGTGTAACATTTTTTCTATTATTCGTTCTTGCGTAATTTGTTTTTCCTTTGCGTACGCAAATTAGTTCATACTTCTTTTCGTCCTTTTGTTTAGTCTTTTTTTTGCGTCAATTTAGGCGTTTATTCCTTTCTGTCAGTTTTCGCGCCCTCGTTAGCGTTTCTTTGCTGTTTCATCTTCATTAGCGCCTTTCTAAGTTTCTATAGTTTTATTTTCCGCATGTCCTAGCGTATTTTCGATATCATAGCTTTGCAGTACAGTTTTGGGGCAGTTCATTTTGGTCCGCGCTTAGCGCAGTTCTATTTAGCTTTCGTTTTAGTCTCTTCGCGTCATTCGCAGTCCGTTTCACAACAGTTTTCTCTGGCCGAAACAATGTAAGTGTAATTCACAGTCCTCGTTTTGCAGTTTTGTTATTTCCTTATTCGAATTTAGCTTAGTCGCAACTTGTAACTTTTGCTCTTTTACTGTTTTAGTTTCAACCCACGCTGTTTGTATCCACGCTATTTGTATCTACGCCGCTCGTATGCACACTCTTTGTACCACGCCGTTTTGATTTGTGGAGTTGTTTATTAAAGGCCAAGAGAGTTTTTTTTACGCTTATTGCAGTTTCACAATCATTGGTAAAAACATGTTGGTATTATTTTCATGACACAATAGGTTACCACGGCAACAGTATGACCTGCCAAAAACACCCTTCGTTTTAGCTTTAGGTACTTTTAGTTCATAAACGGCACGGTGCAACTTTTTTCTTTTCAAATTTTGATAAGTAGTATAAGATGCAACTTTTGGCAAAGTTTAAACAAAATTCTGTACATGGCGTTCAGAGCCACCTTAAAATTTTCGAGAATGCACCTTTGAAATGTCAAATCACACTTCGCGTTGATATTAGTTTTTGTGTTAATATTTACAATTTGATGGTTGACGGGGTGACAGTAATGTTGCAAATGACACAAAAGTTATTTTGACACAAACAATATTTTTATTGTGCTGATCTAAGAATTTTCCTAAATGCCGTAAGAGCTTGTGAGAGTAGGCATAGCAGCTAAACTTTAACTGTCTAACTTTAACCAATTAAGCTTCTTCTAGCTTCTTGTTGGATTTGTTTTTGTAGGCTTAAAGTGGTATTGACGAAAATCGCAGCTCTCCTATCTAAGCCATTTTAAAACATAAAAAGTAGTCTTTATGAGAAGAAAAATGCCATTTACTATTTTCAAATGTCTCTTTTCGTTCCTGAGATATTCAAGTTTTTAAAATATGCAAATTCGCCAAATGATGACGTCGTACACTCAACCAAATTTTGATCAAATGTGATGAAGAAAGATATCTCAGCCAATTTGTATCAGAAATGTTTGATTCTTTGCAGTAAGACTCTACTAAATGTGCTCTACAATACGAGCTTAGCAGTTTTGTTACCATGGCAACATACTGGGTTCCAGACCTCCCCAGTATTAAAGACTTTTCTGGCCACCTTTGGCGATCCATTTTGATATTTGCTAATGATGTCTCATATGCACGATCCAGCAGGCATATAAATATGTTAGCTCGAACTCCTGGCCTCGTTTACTGTTTTTTTCAAGCTGAAAATCACTAACATATTGAAATCAAGTGGGTGGGGATTGGAAAAGAGTGAGTTGCCATGGGAACATAATTTTTTTATAGCCGTAGGTGTGTTTCCTGTAGAACTATTAGCCTATCAAGTTTCAATGGATTTTGCCGTAAATTGACTGAGATAGCTCTATGTATATACTTAATATAACATTGAGTTGAGTGTATGACGTCATCAGTCATCTCATTTGCATATTTTACACATTTTTCACACTTAAATATCTCCGGATCTGATGCAGATATTTGAAAACGGTAAACGGCGTTTTCATTCTTTCATGGAACTCTATGTGATACGCCTGAAAAATCAAGGGGTAAAAATTGGATCATAGCACCACTTTAAGAAAGGATAACGACATTCTTATAACGAACGAATACGAGGAGTATGGCAAGGGCAACTAATAATTTAAAATTACCTGTCTTTAGATTTTCTGTTGGTGGATAGCCAGTAGTTTTGTGGCCTTCATCGCTGGTAGGAGTAACTTCGTTTATCGAAGCTGATGCGGGAGGTTCTTTCACAGAAGATGTAGGACTTACTTTTTGCAACGTACTGGACGAAGTAAGGATTGATGTAATGGTCCTAGTAGTTGAGTTCGTTGCTGCTTTCGTTGACGGATTTGGGGTGACTTGCAGAACTTAATTTAACAAAAAATCAAACAATAATTAGTTTAATACACATTCACCTCGTCAATCGCATCACGCTTCCTCACCTTTATAAGAGCCCACTAAGCTGGCCTGTCCGTCATGTGAGGTAAAAAGAGTTTAAAGTCTAAGAGCTTAAACTTTCAGTAGCTGTTCATTAATCTCTATTCTAGATTTTAGACCCTGACCTTGTAATAGCAAATGCGTCTTGATACGCAGGTCAAGCCAAATTTCACTTTTGACTGGATTCTTCGTTGCTCTTCTTTCCAGTATTTTTTTATGAATAATTTCCTATCAAATCACATTATTTTCTGACTTTGTGAGAAAATAGTGGCAACAGAGATAGCGGATCCAGGATAAAAACAAATGAAGGGCTATCTATTTAACAAGTTCTCTTTCCCCCCGGTATACGTCTCGTATAGGGTTTCCAAAAAAGACCTAAGAAAAATTGAGGGTAAAAGAAGAGACGAGATAGATGGAGCAAAAATGAAGCAAATGAGAAAAGAGAAAGAGAAATCAAAAAAAATAAATAAGCAAGTAAATAAACAAGTGAATAAATAAAGAGAGAAAGAGAGAGGGAAAGTGAGAAATAAGGTAAGAAAAAAAATCAAGAGAAAAAGAGCGAACGGATGAACCAACAAAAGCACGGACAGACGGACAGACGGACGGACGGACGGAGGGACAAACGAACGAATGAAAACATGGATGCAAAGACGAAGAATAAAATGTCAACTAGAGCAAGTTAAACGTACCAGCTTGACAGCGATCTCCAGTAAATCCCGACTGGCAATTACACGAGTAATTGTTAACACCATCCACACACGTTCCACCATTACTGCATGTGTGAGTTGACAGAAAAGAAAACAAACCATGACACCTACCATTCTCACAATAATATCCCGTAAACCCTGGCAGGCAGCTGCATGAGTAGTTGATGACACCGTCTACACACGATCCACCATTTTGACATCTGTGATTAACACAGTTGTTAATGTCTGCAGAAAAGAAACAAATGAATAGAAACTTTAAAAAATGATAACAATAAATAGGTCCGCAACGCGTACTTAAGAGCTCACACGTAGTTTTATCGCATTCGATTGGAGTTTGGTTTTAAAAGTCAGTATCTGGGAGTTTAATTGCTATAATTGAGAAGGCAATCACTGCAAAGATAAAGGTGTTACTTTGAAACTGGAGACATTGTACTCGTGGAAGAAAACTTGTGGCCCCTTAGTCGCATCCTGAAAGTAAAACCAAACGAGAGAAACGAGTCCGCAGTCCTGGAGCGTTCCATCGACAAGATCGTTCTTCTAAAGGCTCCTAGACTCCACGAAAGCAGCTAAACATTGTTGATCTTGATGTCCTCAATAGACTGCGAGCAGTCTCTCTTTTGCTCGGGAATCCGTGGGGAAGAACGCAGTGAAGAAAGCAAAACAAGTGGGACTGCGAGTGTGACGTGCGAGTGGCGAGCGGAGAAGTCACGAGCCGCCAATAGCGCGGGCGGCTCGCGCCTTCGCATAGCACGCTCGCACGCTCACGACCCACCGCTTGTGTGAGTTCTGTTCTTCCTTGGGTTCTTCCCCACGGATTTTCGAGAAAAAGAGAGACTGCTCGCAGTTTATGTCCTCAACCAAGAAGTTTCCTTGTAACGTTAGAGAACAGTTGTTTCTTTATTGACTTGATTGTGATAAGCCATTTCGAATGATTTTAGTGACAATATATTACTCAAGTTTTGCCGTTTGAATCACTCAACTAAGTTTAAATGCTTTCAGTTCGCATTAAGAGGCCGGTAGGTAGGATTCAAACGTGTGTGACATTTCCCTTACGTGCGCTACACTTGATTTAAAATTTAACTCATCGATCATAACATAGTCATATAAACATAAAACCTTTATTTCAACACGATAAGAATCAAAGCTACAAAGCTTGTGGGGTTGTGTATACTACTACATTAAAACACGTTAATTAAAGTATATACATGTGAAATTCATGTGATTGGTTGCGTAAGATTTTTGTTCAGTATGACTGTCATGTCATGTTTTGACTTATCTCAGCATGAATCAAAAGAACAAGCTTGTTACGAAAAATTGTCTTAGTCAAGCTCTATAATAATCTAGAACCGGAAGTCATTCAGCCGTGACCAATTTGTATAAGAACATTCCAGAACATTCGAATCCTTATGTCTCAGATTAGAAACTGTGTCAAACTGCTTAATTTAGTTCCAAATAGAAGTTTCTAGAACTTTAAGCCTCATGTATATTAGAGTGAGAGGTTCTTCTGTAAGAGAGATTGATTCAAATTTGAAGAAGCTTAGTGCTGTAAATTCGTGAAGTTACCTTACGGAAATAAATTAGTTTGTTGCTGTTACCAGTGATCCTGAGTTTTGTTTGGAAGCAACCCTGCTCTACAACGATACTCGTAACAAACCTTGAATTTTGGCCTCTAAGCAATTTTTGAGCTTCCATTCCATATGCGTTCATGAAAATCTTCTCACTTGCTCGGACTACAGAGGACCCGAACAACATAATCATTTACATTCATGTAGAAAAATAAACCGTTATTCACTAAGCCGATTAACTAGCTGAAAATTCTTTTGTTTACAGACTAAAACTCTCTAGTTAACTCTCTGTTTCCATTTATTTAACCCGCTGACCAGGCGATTCAAATTCCAAAACCGCGCAACTTTCAGAAATTGCTGAGAGAGGAAGCACTTTTAAAGTGCCACTGAAACGAAATTTTTGTATGTGAGATTTTTGCTTAGTAATAAAGTTTCAACCCTACTTGGAAACACTGCAAACTTTTTTTTCGCATGCGGTAAGCGAAAACTGCTTTTTCAACCGTTCGAAGTTGGCTGGTTAAGCCCAAAATTGGCGGCCATTTTGGCGCGGCCAAAACAGCCTAGTGACGTCACTGGTTGTATTACTCTCATGCTGCGCTGAAAATTTAGAGTGATTATGGGAGAAGAGATCGGGACTCTTGGTGAAATGCCAGCACTCAATTAAACAATATCTACACTCATAAAGTAAAAAAGACATGAAAACAAGAGAAAGCGGCTTTTGAAAATATTATCCGGACTGCTGCTGCACGAATCGCAGCAACAACGCTTCGAGTTTTCGATTTGCTTCGCTTCGAGGAAACCGGACGCTTTGTGAGTTTCACGGCGGACAACATTGTGCCACAGTGACCTTTAGTCCAGTTGTATCTGCTACATCCTACAAGTTATCACAACAGCAACAATTTAAGAAACCCTCTTCTTTTATATGAGGGAGCGAATTTAACCTATAAAGGTAAACTAAGCTGCCATGACCCTACAGGTATGTTTTCAGGAAACGAGAGAAAGCGTGACAATGTCGACGGCGAAAGGTCATATATGCAAATTAGTTCAAATTCTGTTTAATGAACCTTCGAAAGGAGTGTAAACTAGTGACGTTTTAACGAATTGCTTTGAACTTTGGTACTATTAAATGAAGATCATAGACATAAGTATGTGCTAAAGAACTCAAAGTAATCCATCGGCCGTGAAATATTGCAATTGGGAGATACGTGTAAAAGAGAAGCGAAATTCCCGCTTTGTTTACACTGATACGTATGCGGCGATAGAGCAAACCCTGCTGCGGATCACAATTTTCAAAGATACATTTTGTCTACCACAAGAACTCTCACTTATTAGTATCATAAAAAGATGCCCTCAGTGTGCAAAGAAGTACTCGACTCAAAGCTTGTGGACCATTAATAACTTCATGATTGTGCGGATGGCTGATGCGCTTACGGCTTTTAATGCAGTAAACTTGCCGAGGATATATTCGAACCTTGTTAATAGACCTTAGATAAACGTGAGAATCCAAATTTCAGAACCAGGCTGAAAACAGACGACGAAATATCGTGTTTAGGCTTCAGGACGTGATATAAAAGTTGCCACACTCGTCTTCGAAATCTCCAATCGAGTACTCAAGATGTTCGTAAAGTATACTGAGCTGTTATAATCTGTAGCATTTATTCTGGTGAATCTACACTCTCTGGCGCCCTCCAACGTTTATGATGTGTATTTCCTGTCAAGGCTGGACAGAAATTACAAGGTAGAAAACTAGTAGGTATCGACAATACGAAGAATAAACTTGAATAACTCAAGTGAAAACAAGAGAGAATCTATAGCGCTTCTTGCGTGAATACAACCAGTGATGTCACAAGGTCCTTAAACTCGGTTCCAGAGCCCGGACACAGTTTTGCTCCAAAAAGTCGATTTCAACATCTAAAAAAAGCACTTTCCGTTAGGATATGGTAGAAATAAAGTTCACCATTACTTTAAGCACGTTTGAAACTATAGATTGGGATAAAAAAAAGAGAGTACGAAAATTTCGTTTCAGTGGCACTTTAATGACTTCGCTACCCAATTCTGGTTTGAAACCCTTTGGAACGGAAATTTCGTTGAAAAATGATGGATGGAAAGAGAACTTCAGACTATCTAGACGTACGTTCGACTATATTGTCCGAATGGCTGGTCCGAATTTGGCTTATTTTTTTGCCATGAAAACAAACGTTGTCGAAAACGCGACCAAATGAAATTGACGCAATCTGGACACCACGGGGTGCGAGATACCCGGCGACCGCAAGTGGACTTGAACTGCCATCTCAACCTTGGTACACCGACCTAAACCATGGTTGATTACAGGGTAAATCGAACTTTTACCTTGGTTAACTTTATATTGTTTCGGGCGGCGTCAACAATGTTCCACGAAAATAACCCATCACAATCAGCTAAAAAAGCTACGCAGTTAAAAATTAATTCGGTCCAGCTCCGGGTGCATCGTGGCAGAAGTAAAGTTACTTGTCAAGTTATGTCAGTATTAATGAAAACATCACCGCTTAAAAATCAAAAGAACAAGCTTAAATTTTGGCCTGTAGGTAGCTATAAAGTTCCCATTCGATTTGCACTCATGAAAATCTTCTCGCTCTCCCAAAGCAGAGGGGATCCGAACACTGTATCAGCAATAACATAATCATTTACAAAGTAAATGCACTGTTATTTACCTGTGTTCCTGGGTCTGTTTGAGCTGTCTAGAAGGGATTTGACTTGGAGCAAAGGCGGTTTACATTTCAAGTATCATCTTGTCTTTCACTTTGTAAATGCGACAATCCGATTTCGTCTCGAGTTTTCACTATCTTCATTAACTTTTAACTCTCATCGGGGGAGAGATTCTCAGGTTTCATAAAATCCTGAGACCTTAACACGAGCCGGTGACTATATTAGATTATGCAATGATATTGCATAATCTCACAAAAAAAGACGATCAAACTAACACCAAATATTTTCATGAAAAAATAGTAGTTCAGAGTATCACTGTACTCTTATTATATGAAAACCTTGCTGGATAATATTTAAAGCCCTACCTACAAGGACTCGCAAGTAAACACAAGTTGAAAATTTGGGTCTACTTTCGACTCCGATTGGCAGGGCCATGCGTGCATTTGCGTTGAATTGCGATGACCTCCGCTCACTTTGGTTGAGATCAAATTTGCACGCAATCGCCGCAAGTTTTTAACATTTTGATCACCCAGCCCAAGTCAACCAAGGTTGACTGACGTCGATTATTTGTTATAACAACCCAGTAGCCGATGAAATACAGCCTTGCAAGCCTTGAAATGACTTTTTTTTTTCACGCGACTTGCGTGTAACCGCAAGGAAACTTGCGAGTCCGTTTGTTCTCCCACGCAAGTGTCTACGCAATTTCAATTTGCAGCTACTTGGGACTACTGTAGTTGCAAGTTCATTTGGCCAGGACTTAAGCAAAGGTTTAAAAATTTGACAGTTCTCTTCGTGACTCTCTTTAAATGAGTTTAAATTTTAATAATAAAAAGACAAACAAACAAGCAAACAGACCATAGCACTTTAGGCTACGTTTTCTACGTTTTACAATAAAATATAATCCAAAGTGTGTGAGGCAATGTCGAGCAATTTTGTTGTTTCTACCCAAAATTTCCTCGCATCTACGTTTAATTACTACTAACTGCCATGTTGAGTGACTTAATTGTGATGACCGGAGGAAACAGGTTGAAAGTCATTAAACTAAAGTGGTTAGTTTACAACATTAATTGATGATGTTAAGGTAAGGTGACTGGAAAAAATATAGATACTTGGGCAAGCATAATTGGGAATCAAACACAACGGTAAATATTTATTTCGTATTTCCAAAATGGTATAATCTGTAGTTTAATACTTTCTCTTGAAAAATATTTTTACCAAAACCACGACAACAACACCAATGAAAATAAAAAAGGAAGACTTACTTGTCTCGCAGTGGTCTCCAGTAAACCCTGCTAGACAGTTGCACGAGTACCTGTTGACGCCATCTACACATGATCCGCCATTTTGACAAGTGCGGTTAGCACAGTCGTTAATATCTGTTGATGGGACATAGGTCAAAGAAGGATATACATGAAAACAGAAAGATTTATTTAGAAATTTAAAAAAAGTGTTTATGACTGACATTGAGAATATACAGGATACTACACGGTGGCGAGAAGATAAGAACTTTATGTTCGAGTGGTAAGAGCTATATTGCTTTTGCCACGAGGACATAATATTCATATCTTCGAGCTAACGTGTAATGTTCTTTTTATTATATAGACATGCTGGTGACGCCGTTTTTGACGATTTTCCGAAGATTTCCGACCAAGTTTCGAAGATTTCCAAAGATTTTTCAAAATTGTTCCGAAGGCCAGACGAACGTTTCCTAGCATTTTCCGAGCATTTCCGAACATTTTCCGAAGATTGCCGAAGACGACCGAAGAAGATCCGAAGATGTTTTGATCATACACCAACAAATTTAAGTGTAGTTAAGGTGATTCCTCACATTTGTATTGCGCATCCTCACTGCGCATAATTTATGGCATCATTCGCGCGCGATCGTGCACGCGCACATTGAAAACATGGCGGATTTGCTTTGATATTGAGTTCTGTCAGTTGAAAAATGGCTATAGCTCACTAGCTAGCTAGGGCACCCCCAATTTTTCTCCAGTCATTTTAATCAACCAATCTTTAGCTTTGCGTGAGAAAAGACTGATCTGATTTCTGTTGTTGAAAATTGAATAAACAAGGAAAATAGCAGCTGCACTATAGTCTTTTCTATTTTGCAGTTTGATAGCAGTGGCAAGCAATTTGGTTCCAATATTTTAGCAATGATTCAGCTGTCTGTCAAAATCAAACTTAAAAAGTTTATTTGTGTCCAACACAAGTATTGACTGTAGTTTGAGGCGTGTTTTCATGAGTCTGGGCTCACAAAGATTTTACAATAACTTGGAATGCGTTCTTGTAATAAGCATTAAATAATGCTAAAATGGGACTTTTTCGATGCCTCACTGCTCCTTAACGAGTATGGGCACCCCCTTTTTATTTTATAATTAAAGTTATCATATGATAAATATTCAGTGGACAAAGTTTGAACAAAAACCTATTGACGGTTTTATTTCAGAAGAATTACCTTAAAGGGACAAAGAAGAAATGCTATCAAACATGATGTCTTGACATGTGAGGATATCATATCGTTTTTATCAATTTGTTACCACTCGGTATACCACTGACTTTCTGTCGTCAACTTGTTCGCCTGAGACCGGTTAAACATTTATCATAGTAATGTGTTGTAGGCACTAAACAGTAGCAGATACCATGCATGGCTACAGCAGTAACAACACCAATAAGTAAAAACAACAAAAAATTTTACAATAACACAGAAACAATAACACTGACTCGGAAGACACGTAACCAAAAACAAACAAACAAACAAACAAACAAACAAACAAACAAAAAAAGAGAAGAAAAGAGAGAAAGAAAAAAAGGAAAGTCGTCTGCGACAAACCTACCAGTCTGACAGCGATCCCCAGTGAATCCTGGCTGACAATTACACGAGTAACTGTTGACACCATCTACACACGATCCACCATTACTACATGTGTGATTAACACACTCATCTATGTCTGTTAGCAGAAATTGAGACTATAGTTAATTTCTATATAGTTGATGAGCTCACGATGAATTGCGCACTGAGCAAAAGCAAATGTAAGGGAGCCAACATTGGGAAAGTGGAAGTTCAAGTATAAGAATCCCCAGTCATATTCTGTAGTATTTGCGAGGTTATCCTCTCCAATCAGACAAACTCGTTCTATTAATATGAAAACGTTTGTCCCATGCAATAAAAAGCACCATCCCGGTGAATAAAACCAACAACAACAACAACAACAAAAACAAAAACTAGAACTTGCCTGTCCCACAATGATATCCTGTAAATCCTGGCAGGCAGCTGCATGAGTAGTTGTTGACAGCGTCAACACACGATCCACCGTTTTGACATGTGTTATTAACACACTCGTTAATGTCTGTTACAATAGATCAGAAGAGAAAGAAAAGAGTAAAACTAAAAAAAAAAGAAGATGATCAAACACATCATTGAATCTAGATGCTACTTTGGAAACATGTATGGTTTCTTTTGACAAACACAAAACATCTTCATAAAAGAAGAACAGCTCAGAGTATTGTTTCTTTCTTGACCCTTTATAATTTTTTTCAAAGACTTCAATTTAATAAGTATCATTGAAGTAATAAGTAAATCAAAACACAAAAGACAATAGCTCTTGTAGAGGTTAGCTTTTCTCATTTGCATTACAATATAATCCAAACATGTGCAGGTTATGTCGGGAAATTTTGCAGTTTCTGTCCGGAATTGCCTCTTATCCACGTTTGATGACAATGTAAGCAACAGACCATTTCCTAGTTCCTTTGTGCCTCTGTTTCAAAACGACTCCTCGTGCAAAACCTTTCTTATGAAAATAAGTTTGATTTGTATGAAATGAACCTGTAGAGCGAACTAATTTTCTTATCAATGGTTCGCGCGAAGACTCGTTTTTACACAGAGGCAAAAGTCGACAACTCGAAAATGGTCTTTTCAGAAAAGCTAACCGAAAAAAAAGGTTGTCGACTGCCAAGTTAAGTGACTCTTGGTGACCAGGTAAACGAGTTGAAAGTCATTAATCTAAAGCGGTCAGTCGATAGCATTACTTGATGATTTGAAGAAAGATATATATACATCTGCATGCATTTAATTAGCAATCAAGCACGTCATGAAACGCCATGAAATGGTGAGTATTTATTTCGTATTTGAAAATGTTATTTTTTGTAGCTCGTTGATATCTGTTGATAGGAGATACATCAAAGGAGTAGAAACATGGCTATTATGATTGATATTGATCATAAGAACAAGACAATATGAAAGATTTGATGGCACATTTGAGCTTTTCAGTCTGCTTGTAACAATTCTATCGTCAATTAGTTCCCCTGAAAACGGTTAAACAATTATCCTAGTAATGTATATACCTTACAGTAGTAGATAGAATGACAACAACAATAACACGGAAACTGTAACATTGTAATCAACCCGACTCGGAAAACATGAAAACTACAGGAAAAACAAAACAAAAAGTCGTCTACGATAAATTTACCAGTCTGACAGCGATCTCCAGTAAATCCTGGCTGGCAATTACACGAGTAATTGTTGACACTATCTACACACGATCCACCATTACTGCACGTGTGATTAACGCACTCATCTATGTCTGTTATTAGAAATTGATACTATAGTCAATGGGCAGAGGAAGGGCTCACCATGATTTGCGCACTTTGCAAAAGCGAACGCATGAAAACTGTCATTGTGGAAGCAGAAGTTCCAATATAAGAGTCTCAGTACCCATATTATTTAGCATCTGCGAGGTTGCCCTCTCCAATTAGGTAAACTCGTTCTATTTACCCGAGGACGGTTGTCCCATACAATCAAGGCACCATCCGAGTAAACAAAAAAAGAAAGAAGGGAACATGATAAAATAAAAAAACTCGCCTGTCTCACAGTAATATCCTGTAAATCCTGGCAGGCAGCTGCACGAGTAGTCGTTGACACCGTCTACACACGATCCAGCGTTTTGACATGTGTGACTAGCACAGTCGTTTATGTCTGTTATGATAGATCAGAAAAAAATAAATGAATATTACCACTAATAATGATAAAAAAGAAAACGAAAACAGGATGATCAAATAATCATCATCGTGCGCTAGCATCATTAAAATTTGCTGCTATTCTTAGTAATAGCGTTTTTTTTTTTACTTTTAAGAGGGGAAGACAAGTGCTTATATAGGTTTTAGTAGTTATAGCTCAGAGCATTCTTTCGCTTTTGTTCTACACTGCGTTACAATCTTATTAGCTGGGCAATTGTTTTTCGGATTTTGGAATTTGAAGTATATCTAAGAACTTTGAATTTGATAAGTAGCATAGATGCAATAAGTAAATAAACAAAGAAAGAACTCGCAAAACATAACTACCAAGCTGAGTGACTCAAGGTGACCACAGTAAACATAATGTAAGTCATTACACTTAGGCCTTTCAGTTCATAGCATTACTTGGTCTCTCATCAAAATATGGAAATGTAATGGAAGAAAGCTATAGATACATGTGCT
This sequence comes from Orbicella faveolata, assembly GCF_042242905.1. Taxonomy (NCBI): domain Eukaryota; kingdom Metazoa; phylum Cnidaria; class Anthozoa; order Scleractinia; family Merulinidae; genus Orbicella; species Orbicella faveolata. The sequence goes on from NW_028301564.1 coordinate 19,874,060, forward strand.
AACATTAAACTGGAAGTCAAATACATGATAAAATGGTGAACATTTTTTCCTATCATCAAAAGGTATACCAACTAGTTAGCCAATTAATCCACAAAAACGACGACAACTACTTCAGCGACGAAAGACAACGAAAACCTACTTGTTTCACAGTGGTCTCCTGTAAAACCTGCTAGACAGTTGCACGAATAGTTGTTGACACCATCTACACATGATCCGCCATTATGACAAGTGCGGTTAGCACAGTAGTCAATGTCTGTTCAGTGGAAATTAAATTAAGGATATACATGTAAACAGAGAGCTTTATTGAAACTTAAAACGGTTTAAGACTGACATTGTGAACATGACAATATCAAAAACGTAATAGGACGTTTAATTATTTCAGTCTGCTTGTAATCATTCTGTTTGTCACTTGTTCGTCTGAGATCGGTTAAAAAGTTATTACAGTAATACGCTGGAAGCACAAAACAATAACAAATATGATGATGATAATAATAACAACAGCAGTAAGCAACAGACAAAATACGTTACAATAACAGACAAACAATAGCTCAGTGAACAACCAGACTCGGAAGACAAATAAAAAAGAAACAATGAAGAGTCAGTCGTCTGCGACAAGGTCTACCTGTCTGACAGCGATCTCCAGTAAATCCTGGCTGGCAATTACACGAGTAATTGTTGACACCATCTACACACGATCCACCATTACTGCATGTGTGATTAACACACTCGTCTATGTCTGTTTAATACGAAAAGTATTTTTTTTACAGTTAAAGGCTAAAGATGGTTGGCAAATCTCAGCAAACTCGAATGTACAAGATTGTCAATTGCAGAAACGGAATTTCATCACCTTTTACATATTATTACCCAACAACTGTTTTATGCTCAGGAAAGTAGCTATAACGGGAAAACGCGAGATTCTCTCCCCCCCCCCCCCCCTATTACCTTGACCCAGACTTACACCCGCAGTTCATACTAGGAGATGACCTTCCGTCGGGGACTCAGAATGTTTCTTTGTCCCACGCTCGTGTCATGTTGATTAATTCATCTTCACATTTCATTACCGAGCTTAAAACTCACCATCTTTATTAACTTATCACTAGGTTTAGAGTTTTTGGATTTCCGAGTTTAATGTAGATTTTAAAGTCTTCAATCAAATAAGTCGTATTGATATAATAAGTAAATAATAATAAAAAATGATGTGATGACCACAGGAAACACTCCTGTACTGAAGACTGATTGTTAATTGCTGTAGAAAAGGCTATCCTTTTTCTGTTTGTTTTACAAATAGGAACGTGATATCTTCGACGTTTTCTCTGATTAAAACTACAGGAGGTGTATGTTACTGCTATTAGCTTGCTTTCATCTTTCACAAAATAAGATGAGAAGCTGTCATTTTAGCATTTACAACTTGATGATTTTAACAAAAAGTCGATAATACGGTTCAAAGAGGAGAAAATTCGAATCTACGTTCACGTCCGCCTCTCAAAAACGCCCCTACTTAAGCTCCCTATATACTTTTCACAATGATCACTCGTATATCGTGCTGGGCAGCTCACATGTGTATAGTTACTAAGGCCGTAGCTAGGGTGGGGGCTCCTGGGGTGCCCGTGACCCTCTCTTTTTAAAGCCTTTTTGAAGCAAACAAACTAACTTAAAAAATAAAACAAACAAACAAACAAACAAACAAACAAACATGGCGTGGAGGTCGACTTGACAATCTGGCAAGTACCCTCAATTTGACACAGTGTGACCCTCCCCCTTTGAAAAATCCTGGCTAAGCCCCTGGTTACTGATACCATCCACAAACGATCCACCATTACTAGTACATGTGTGAGTAACACAGTCGTCAATGTCTGACAAGAAAAATAATCCAATTATCCAACAATAACAATGCGAGGACAAGGCTATAGTTTGTTTGTTTGACATTTTCTAAATTTTAATTCGCTCTGGGTTGTGTGGACGAGTAGGGACTCCGTGGACGAGGTGCAGCTAATACTTGTTTCTTTTACAACACGCTTTTAGTAATACGCAATAATATTGTAGACATGGCTGGTGTACGTGAGCTGTTTGATCGCCAGAGCGAGGGTATGTCCAGATATGGACTGCTGTTGATAACAGACGGTCATCGTCCGTCAACAGCAACAGCAACAGCAACAGCAACAGCAACAGCAACAGCAACAGCAACAGCAACAGCAACAGCAACAGCAACAGCAACAGCAACAGCAACAGCAACAGCAACAGCAACAGCAACAGCAGCAGCAACAACAACAACAACAACAACAAAAACAACAGCGACAACAACAGCAGCACCAATAATAATAACAAGAACGACAAATATTCAGAATTAATCCGGTAGCTCCAAAATTTCTAGGTTGAGTATTAAGAGGCGCCCTCTGTAATTTTCAACTATGGCCATTTGGACCAGAAAAAATTAAATTCCTCAAACTTTCTCAGATGAATGGTCTAGATAAGTGATTCACAAAAATATAACTTTCAGTTAGAACATGTTTAGATCAGATAAAGCGGGACAGTTGTGTCTTTCGCTGCCGGAAGTGCCATCAAATTTTGCAAATGACAACAGACTGACGAATAGTGCGCAGGAAGTAATGGTAAGCGACATTTTATTGAAACTTCTTACATTTTCTTGGCCGTTTCACTTTTGCCTCAGAACGAAAATGCTCAGAAAATTACTGAAGGGCAGTTAAGGACGGTGCCTTCCATTTTAGGCATGGTTTAAAGGCCAGGCGCGCGCTTGGGTTGGAACTAGTGACGTAAATAACTACCCTACCAAGCGTGCGACTTAAAAAAAAACCTATTGTGGCCGAAACAAATTTCGCACTAAAATTACGAGCCTGTACTGAAACCGGGATTACCAGAAAAGCAGCATATCGCTAAGCACTAACTGTGAACGGCTTCCAGCTGAAAAACTAGCTTTTATCGTATCCGTAGAAAAAATCATACTGAAATTCAACTGTAGATGGCATAATGCGCGCGCAAAACAACTGCGAGAGACGTCAATGTTTAACTTACTTGGAAAGTAACAGGAAAAAATGTAACGGACACCGACAAAGTTTTCGAAAGGATGAAACAACTCATTTAACTTTTTAAAAAGGGGTGATTACAGCTACATTTTATGGTATGAATTGGAAGTGGCAAGCCTATTCGACAATGCATTAGTTTTTGGCTGTGAGGAAAAGTTATGTAGACTGTATTTTGGCTAAGGCAGAGAAGTGCTGTTGCGACGATTCTGTTATTAAATACATATCAAAAGTGGTTTTTATGTTACCACTTACCACGTAGTTTAAAGATGTTTTTTAATATGTTTAGTTTTCTGCATGTAAAGGCGAACCTTAGGAGAATCTGTGAAGAAATATCTTTACCTTTTTTTCAGAAAAATGCTACCTTCACCATTAGCTAATTATCTCGGAAAAATGACTATCCCCAGTTTTCTTTGTGGATTCTAATAGCCCTCGCTAAGATCTACTTTTTCCACGTTTTCTTAATCTGGCGGAAACACGTTTGTATTTTGTAGGCACCATTCGTTATGAGCCTGAGGCACCCCATAGCCGCTAATGTCGTTCAGTTCTGTGATGGAGCACAGCTGCACGTCTGCACAAGACTAGTTTTCAACCCTATGCAGGGCGCTTTAAAATACCCGCATCTATCAAGCGAAGCACTAATGTTGACGCTTAGCTTTTTAAAGACATTATAGATGCGTTTAAGGCACACAAGTTGAATGAGTCATAAGCAATTGTGTGAGTTAAATGACACTTGTCAAAAATATCCGCAGCTTGATTCTCAGCGGTTGTTGTGTCTTGTTGGAGGACCGTCTGCTGTCTGTTTCTGAGCTTTGAAGCCATTCGCGAGAGGAAGGATTAAACGTGGCAAGGAGTCAGGAACTCATCACAGGTGAACCTCCTAATTCTGGCCTCATCTTTTGAGCGCCTCATCTTTTGTGCTACAGTAATTGCTTCGACTTTTATGGCCGTTTCCTGACCCGAGAAAAACTTTTCTTGCGCACTGCTTGTCAGTCTGTTGCCTTTCGCAGCATTTGATGGCATTTCGGGGAGCGAAAGACACAAGTATAATGCTGAACAAAACAAACAAAACAAGGAAGAGGCCTTTTTTTGGAGTTCTATCCGTATTCTATTTGTAATAAATGAAAATTTTCGGCAAAAACTAATGGCTGTCAATGAGATTAGGATAGTTGTTTACAAATATAGTGTGGAATGATGTGAAGTTTACATGAAATAAATGTTGTGTGGAATGTTGTGCCTCGATCTCTTTGCAGACACAAAGGTTGCCATGTAAGAAATTCTTGTTAAACGGTACAGAATTCGGGACACATTTCATTCTCTGTTTATTTCTCCAGCCCCATCTTTATATATCTATTCAGTGTAACAAGTGTGGGCTTCGAAACTACTAACAAGGAGCTGCGTTACCTAACCTTAAAACCCCTAAAATCTGATACAAAACTTTCATATTTCACCGTGATATAAGTACTAAGAGTCCAGAATAAATGCTTATAGCAGTTGACATACATTTATTTTATCCTAAATAGCTGACCATTGTTGAGGCCCCATAGTGGGAGGGGGGAAGGGGGGGGGGGGGGGTGTCGGTGTATCCCTTATCCTATTAACTTTTGTCCTAAATATCTTGTATCCTGTTAAATCCAGCTCAACGATTTCCTACTCAGTTAATGTCCTGTTTTATCTGATCTAAACATGCTCTACCTCATTACCCCTAAATTTATTCCATCCTATTAACTTTTTACTCAAATATCCAGTATCCTGAAAACCCCTAATAGAGCGTCACTGATGAACTGATAAAGCTGATCAAGATACACAGATCATAATCTTTTGATCTGATATTGTCTATCGTTTTCTTTTTTTTCTTTTTTTTTTTAATACACGACCCCCCTCCCCCACCTACCCGGCAAAAATAAACTAGAAAATACCTGCAAGCAGAAGCTTATGTTCAAATCATTCTGGGAAAGCCAGTTACTACAATAGTTTAGCCACAGAAATGCGTAAAATGGCTTTAATGTCTGTTACATTTTCACTTCCTACCCACCCTACCCCTAACCTTTGGAATGTGCATTTGTCAAATGTAACGCAATCTGTTGAATAATGGCGAGTGCACAACAGATCAAAACAGAACTGAGCTTAAACGAGTTCTTGATGAGAATCCTCGATCGAGAGGAGGATTTTAAAGGCTGCTAACAGAGTTCTGGGTCAGTTAGGATCTCAGCAAATTGTTAAACTTCTTGTAAACGACGGCTTATGAGGCGAAAGACAAATAATATTGATAGATGTTATGAAGCGGGCTTCGGAGAGTTGAAATCTGCTTAACCGTGGCGATGTCTGAGAGTGATTTCGTACACTAATCACCGAAAATGTGGCTGAAACATACTGGAAATATAACATGAGGCATCGTGGAACATCCAGTTGTCGACATGTCGCGAGGTAAGTGGAATATATCATTATTTTCTCTGTGCATCGTTATTTTCACGTTATTATGCTAATTAGGATGGCGGTCTTTGTTGACAAAAGCACAGCTTAAACTTCTTCTTCTAACATTTTACAGTTTTAACTGCCCCAAAATTTTATTGCATGTTTTTACAGGTGAGACATTGCTCTTTAAGTGGAGGGTAGTTTTGGGATCTCAAGTGATGTACTTTTGGCGATATTTTCCTTTAAACTTCGCCTGTTTTATGGCGCTTCATGAGTAGTCCGAAAGGAAAGAAATTTAAAATTCTGTAGAAAAATCAGGTGATGATCAAATTACCAAAACAGCCTCTCAATGTAACAAGAAACATTTGCTTGTCTCGAATAATGGGTTTCTACCCGGATTTAGATCGTTTTCTTTGTATGGCAAATTGTTTTAAATGTGCCCTAAAATGGCCGCTGAAAGCCCTCTCAGAGGGGCAAAACCAAGATGGTGGCCCCAGCGCTAAAATACGAATCGAATTGAACTGAAAGTTATATTTTTGTGAATCACTTATCTAGACCATTCATCTGAGAAAGTTTGAGGAATTTGATTTTTTCTGGTCCAAATGGCCATAGTTGAAAATTACGGAGGGCGCCTCTTAAGGACGATGATTTCACAGGCCTGTATATAATGATAGGAAGTTTTCAATTTACTTATTCTTGTAATCACCTTCACAATTCTTTCCATCGCCACTCAATCCAAGTGGACACGGACCACAGCTAATTGTGTCGCTGTTTTTGAAGCAGGTCACGTTGGGGTAGCAGGAGTCAATGGTACAGCTCTTGATTTCAATGTCGCAGTGTGGACCAGTAAAACCAACGAGGCAGTTACACGTGTAGTTATTGACAAGGTCAATGCAAGTTCCTACGTGTGATGAAAAGACAAGATTCACTTTATTAAAACTAACGACACAGACGAAACATTTTGGTGTATCTTTTGCTTCTAAAGCAAGTTGAATAGAAAGACATACTGGTTTGAATGGGAAAACGATAACCCTTCCAACGTCTGTTGAACAAAAAGACACCCCTACCACTGTTCTACAAGTTAAGAGTATGCCGGCGGGGTGAATATACATTGAAACCAATGCGACGAATCACGTTTTTTTAGCTATTCTTCATGTCAGCGCAGCGCTACTGATTTTTTTAGCCCTTTAGATTCTGCAGGGCGTCACGCTACAACGACAGTGTCATCAACGAAGATTAATACATTATTGATACCTTCTAAAGCTACAAAAAGGCGCGGTAGAGTAGCCGGACAACGAATTGCGATGCATGCTTGAGGATCTTGCCTCCAAATTTTAGACCTCTAATTGTTTAGACAGCAGCAGGCAAATTCTATGTTTATGAAAAACGACATCAGTTTTGGTTTTAAAAGAAATACTCCGACAGATCTTCTGTCGTCTTTAGCTCTAAATGGTACAGTGCAACTTGAATTTATGGCACGTAAACAACTCACTGATGACAGAATAAGTAAAGAATACATGTCAGAGTAGGACTGTAAACAGATTTATTAATTTACATTGTACAATTATATTGCCTGTCTTAAAAAGTCGGTACGGTTGTTCCAATTGGTTAAGTAACAGCTTCACGTAGTGTTTGCGATAAAGTGAGTCTTTGAGAAGCTGTTTTAACACCTCTGGTGGTGTAGGAGCTGGTGGCGATAACCCAGGCATATTGTCTGGTTTCTGTGGCGTCATAGCGGTCAGCCGGACCAGCCAGGAACCGGCTTAGGGCATTTGAAGAGTTCTAATTGCATGCAATGTGCTTAAAGTGCCTATGAAGTAAAAAAATAATTGCTGCTTACATGAAAGGCTTTTCAAAGTAAAAAAGAATGACGTTTTCCTTTTTGGAATATTTGGAATAACTTTAGAAATATTAAAGCAGTGTTCTTCACACTTGGCACCAGCAATGTACATCTCAAAAAAAACAGAATGACACCTACTATGTTGGTGCCATGGCAAAACTCTTGATTCCAGTCTCTCACTATGAAAAACCAAATATCCTCATTTGTAGCCTTTTAAAGTGGGACAGAGGGTCTTGCTCTTTATTTCTTTTGTGATGTACATTTCTGGTGTCAAGTTTACAGAACACTGCCTTAATATTTTTAGAGTTATTTTCGATTGAGTGTTGTGCTGTGTTAGTGGAACCACCTATGACGTCATCACTTTCGCCATTTGCATAATACAAAAACCTTAATGTCTCTAAAACGAAGAAAGATATTCCAAAAAGGAAAACGTCATTCCTCTTTACTTTGAAAAGCATTTCAAATAAGCAGCAATTATTTTTTAATTCATAGGCACTAAGTAGCAGAATTGCTTACGTTACAACAATAATGGCTTGGGGACTGTACATACATGTGTCTTAAGGTCGAATTTCATTTTTAATTTTTTTTAATTTTATTTATTTATTCCATTCTAAAATTACAAAGATAAATATAAAGTAAACAAGTAAGAGGAGAAATGGAAAAGGGCAAAAATATAGCAAGCTAATTAGATGCCCTTGTTTAATTGACAATAATAATTAGGGTAAAAAAGTTAATTAACATAGGAGAGGAAGAGGTATGAATTAATTAATACTGAGCAAAATAATGCTGGAACAGTGCTTTTTTAAAACGTTTTCTAGTCGCTAAGTTACGTATAGATGAGTCCATTTAGGATGACAAATTGGGACTACATTTTATCTGTGCTAGTACAGTAGATTAGCTTGTGGAAACCTTTATGTTATTCCAAAGCTGTGCTAAGGGCAACAGGCGATAAATTCCGATCGCTGGTTTTGTTTTTGCATCATTGTCGCAATGGATCATGACGGGGGCCTGTAACTAAGTAAGTTTATAGCGAGGCTCCGGCGGCCCGAAGGGCCTCCAAGCGCAGCATCATAACTATTGGACCAGAATCACATGCATGCATAGAAATAGAAGCCCATGCAACTTCTTTCTTATGGTCAACATAACTAGCGGCATGGATCTCAGGCGAGTCCGCCCAATTCAACGGCCACGACGACGACGTCGCGCAACATGGCGGCCATACTACAGCTAATGCCAAGCCATGCAGTCTTCGTTTACAGCGTATATCTCTGTATCTTTTACCAGCGTATATCAGGTATAATGGCTGGCAACCGAGATACAGTGAACCAATCAGTCAAAACAGAACACCAAAGAATATAAACAGAAAACCTCACTGCAAAGTCACAAAACTCAAATCAAAATTCTCACTTATCTTGGGCTAGCTTAATTATTGCAACAGTGTTAGGCGCAACATGTTCCGGGCGTTTGGCCAAACTGTTGCGACGTGTTGCGATATATAGGGTGCTGAAAATCGAACTAGTTCGCATGCCCTGTCCAACATTGTTGCACGAACCTTGTCAAACGAGTACAACAACATGCAACATCCACAAATGTTGCATGAAAAATTTGACCATTTTCAAACTTAAGCCAACAACAACCAACACGTCACAACAGGGTTGCCAAACGCACGCAATATGTTGCGCCCAGCCATATTGCAATATGTTGCGTTGAAATGTTGCGATCGTTTGGCCGGGGCTTTATTTGTCCCCCTTATGACCATGGCAACGTCAACATGTTCGGCAAAGTTTCTACGCAGCTATGGCGTTTTTTTAATACATCCGCGTAGTTGGATGTTTGAGTCCCTAATACACCTTATGTATCATACGATCATACGACTCAGAAATGCAACAAGAAATGTATTGCGAAAACAGAAGGTATACTAACCCTTGGACGTACAAGCTAACTCATACCCCCAACATGGTACAAAGAGGGGGGGGGGAGTTGGTTGATGGAACCCCCTGGGGTCTTCGTTTTGTAAAGGCACAGCGAAATAAATTTACATTGACTAGATAGCCCCGAGTTTGGTCTACAAGTTGATACTATTATTGTTGTTTATGACGTCATTTGACTCGCCATCTTGTATTTCACTAAATAACGGAAATCAATACAAAATCAAGCCAGAATGCCGATGAAATGTACAAATTCGTGAATCTCTGCAAGTTGATGAAAAAAACTGGAAAAACTACAGAATTATTTCAAAAAAGTTGATTTTTGGCCAAACCTACATGGCAATGTCAAAAATGATAGACGCACAATTGACATCTCAAAACTTTTGCGGAAAATGAATGAACAGCTAATGAAAGTTTCAGCCTCTTAGAGTAAATGGTCTTTTCAAAAATATAAACAAACCTTGTAGGGGGAGAGGGGGGGTCCCTTTTTGTACGTCCGAGGTTAAGTGATTGTTTCTACCTACCATTACCACATGGAAATACCAGGCAGTCATCTATGTTATCTTCACATCTAATTCCCGTAAAACCAGTTTTGCAGGTGCAGGTGAAGCTATTTATTCCATCGAGACATGTCCCTGAGGAAATGGCAGAAAGTTGTGAACATTATTTATTTGAAACGTAGCGCTTAACTTTAATTTGATACTTGTCAACTTGTGATATTAAGCAGGAAAGGCAATATGTATGGTCCCAGAAGAATTTTGAAAGACCATCTAGTTTTTAAATATTGGGCATCCGGTGGAAATACATGAAACTGTGGGTTCAAATGAGTGCAAGGTGTGTTATCAAGGTAGTTTTGCTTGTGGGCCTAATATTTAAGAAAATATTTCTGATACTGGTGTCGCTTGACTACCAGCTAGCTATTATTTCCCGTTTACGTAGGACGTACAGTGGATCGCGGGGTTACCCTCGTTATATATAGAGAGGAACTATGAGAACAAAGCGTTCTTCCCGGGAACATTACAAGATGACATCGGTCCTTGTTTCAATCCAATCCGCTGAGATAAAATTGAACGCCCAAGCGATTAAGCTGCTCTGCCTGCCAATACTTATTGCATACATCAACTATCTTACCGTGAAGGCAAGGGGAAGAAAGGCATTCGTCAATGTCAACTTCACAATTGTAACCAGTGAAACCATCCTCGCATTGACAGGTGTAGTTATTTAGGCGATCGACACATGCTCCTGGATAAAATTACGTCAAATTAATATCGAACAATCGTCACATAACTGACGCCACAAATGACCAAAATCATCTCAGTCGTAATCCAGCAGAGGAAACCCTGACTCACGATCGTGCCCGGTGACTAATTATCTGGTTTGAAGTCAATTAGCGTTCGAACTCAAAAAAAGATTCCTCAGAGATGTAAACGATCGTTAAACATCCTTGTCTCAATTTTCTTGCTTAGCTATATAGAGCACGTAATGTTGTCCTCAATGACAATAAAAACTGCTTTAATTCCAATCATACTACAAATTAAGAGAATATGATCTAACTACGAATGAGTAGGAAAATTCGTTGTGTATTTCCATGTTTCAAATCAATTCACGCGTATCCAAGCTGATTATAAACACCGTGCATTTAATGTGCCTAGCAAATGTGATATGAGAAACAAACCATTGCTTGTATCTCAAAGCTTTTGTTGACGTTCTTCTCACCCAGTGCTCAAGGGGATATCTAGAAACGTAGTCAGCGCTGACTACCCATGATCACTGCGATTCCGGTACAATGCTCTACCAAATGAGCTATCAAGCCAACTGGGAGTTGGCCAAGGTCTACTCTGGGACCTTAAGAGCAGATTTCTCTAACGTCACCTATACCTATGCAGGATAGAAAAATTCGATTTTCTGAAACTTTGTCAGGAAGAAGGTTTTTACTAACTTATTTTAAAACTGTACCTTGGAGGTTGTTTGGATTATTATTTTCTTGTGGAGACGGCCTTACGTATTTTGCCCCGAAAAGAGCAAAACTTGACCCCAAAATTACACTTTTAGTGAACGCTAGCAAGCCAAAATAATAAGCGCGACTGGAAAAGCTAACCCATAGTGCTAAAATATCATATTTTAGCAGTCATTTAACGTTGTCAAATCAGCATGAAATTTAAACCTGAATTTTTAGCAAATTTTTAAAATTATACGCTTCGATGATGTTGTGTCACGTCAAAATTTAGGTCAATTTCGTGGACCAGGAAGTCAATCTGGTACATGGCTTTACCTGCCCAAACTATTTTTCTGATTGAAAGTATCTCTTAAGCTAAGTTTTTAACGCAAATCTAGCTTGGGTAAATGAAACCAAAAAAAAAAAAAGAAAAAAAAAAGAGAGCGTCTCGAAGACTACGCACTCGAGCTAATCGCCTGACAGTTTGACCTTTCACGCCGCCATCACTATCTCCAACATTGATCCAGAAATGAAATATTAGTGAAGATATCACAATAAAAAAATCTAACAAAACTAATAAAAGTATATTCACAGTGTCAAAAATCTTAAATTTAAGATATCTTGATTTAATTTGAAATGTTTGTATATTTGCCATAAATGATTCAAACAACAATTGAAATTAATTTAGCTTATTTACATGCATTTATTTTACAGTGCTTCCCGAATTATAAAAATGGTTATCTTGGTAGACTTATCTGCCATATTTTTGGCATCTCCACTGTCAATTTTGGCATGGGAGTTTAGCAAATGGCATGGCATTCCAAGGTTGCTCAGTCCTTTTCAGGGACCCAATCGATTTGCTGCTCTCCTGCCTCCGTCAGACAAAATATTCCAGTACCATAATGAGTACCGCAAGCTAAGTTCCTTCGTAAGAACACTTCCTGTCAAATTTCACCAACTACTTGTCATGCTCCAGAAAACTTTGATGACCCTGGCAGTTTATACAGTGAATCGAATCTTTTACCACGGATTTTACCACGGTTGATCAGACCAACAGGAAATACACCTTCCAAGCTTTCACAAGTTTCCTTCTGACACATTACAAATGCCCAGAACGACATTTTCACAATGAAATACTAGAAATTGATACATCGATACCAGACACACTGGTCTTCGCCATTTTGATTCTCCCAGTAACCCTTGCGCCGCTAACTGGTTTCCATGCGTCAAAGAGACGAGACATCGGCCTGAGCCACGAAAATTCGAGTTCTCTTGCTAAGTGTTCCCGAATGTAGATTTATTTCAAATCACCCGATAATAAATAACTATTCAAATTTCGGAGAGTATTGGTTTGGCGATTTGTTTTCTTTCTTGTTTTTTGTAAACACCTGTCGGAGTAATCATACTCGCGTGAGCTCGCGTAACTTAAGTCACGTGTTCCAAACTTTGGCGTTGCGGCCATGTTTACTGAGAGTTGATCACAAAGAAATTTCTGTACCGTAGCTTTCGATAGTGACAATAGCGCAGTCTACGTTAAGTGTGTAAGATGATGTGAATACCTGGCTGCATCAAATGTACCAAAAGGATAGATAAACGTTATGCTGCAAGTTGGTTTGTCCAATTACGAAATTCAAACGTTTACAGTTGGTCAAATGTGGAAAAAAATGCAACAATAATTTTTGCAACAGAAATGGCCCACTTTTGTCACTCTTTTACACTGGGTAAGTAGAGTATTTAAAGTATAGACTCAGTTCGGTTCAATTGACTTTGGATGACCATATTTTTTACCGCACAGTGTAAAAGGGAGTAGAAAGAATTAAGCCTTAATCCAGAAATATCTTTCTGTTTTTTTGTTTTCATCTTGATGATCTGGAACGCCTATCACTGTTGTTGCTTATTAATCACCCGTAAATCCTCGAATTGGCGCTCCCCCCCCCCCTCGAATAAGCGCCCCCTTCCAATAAGCGCCCCTCCTATCGGCCGAAATTTAAAATAAGCGCTCCCTCCCCCCCCACTCGAATAAGCGCTCCCCTCCCCTCCCCACCCATTTTGTGGGCAAGTAATAAGACAACAAACGATGTATAGTTTTCGTCATGTAGAGCTTAGATTTGTACATTGTTTCAGTTTGTGAACACGTTAAGTGAACACGTTGAACACGTTAATTACTAACGGTGCCGCAATTTAAACTTAAGGATCAGCTTTTTTATGCCAATGAACAGCTTATGTTGTTGTTTACGAGCAGATGATGTATTAAAAAAAATGATCAAGTCAGGCCACGATTTGGGAAAAATTAAATAAGCGCCCTGCCTCGAATAAGCGTTCCCCTCGAATAAGCGTCCCCCGTCTTCTTCTAAATTTGAAATAAGCGCCCCGGGCGCTGATTCGAGGATTTACGGTATACACTATAGGTCTTCGAAAGATTTGATTCAGTAATATCTTACAAAAAATAATAAGCTTAAATAAAATTATTGCAGTATAGTCATTTGTTATATCTTTCCATACATGTATTTAATATATTTCCTGATGATAACACAGGGTGTCATCTTTTTTATTAACTCTTTTACAATGAAATACAAGAAAAAAAAATTAAAACTCAGTAGAAATAAAAGCCATCTGTGAGAGAGTATACATCAGATTGTCATTCCTGTTTAAGTATTGTTTACACGTAGAAATTATTCCTGCTAACATAGGGGCTAGACAGGTGCAGGACCGTTATAATTAATGATTTTTTTCATGTAGAAGGGAGCCACGGCTTTCAGGCATAATACAGTAATTGCTGGGCCCTCAGCTGCTTAAAGGACCCTAGTCAGCCTCTGCTATTTTCGATGCCATCAACATTATTGATATTGCATGGTGAGGCGGAGTCTTCTTGCTTTACTCTAAGTTGTGTTCCTGTAAGTATGTTCCTTTATCTTTAGTGGCTTCACAGTGATTTTCTTTGCTTTGACATTATTGATATTACATGGTGAGGCAGAGTCTTGTTGCTTTACTCTAAGTTGTGTTCCTGTAAGTATGTTCCTTTATCTTTAGTGGCTTCACAGTGATTTTCTTTGCTTTGACATGTTCCGAATAAAACATAAAAGCTAAACTCTTGGATGTAAACAAAAACAAAGGTGTAGCTTACTAGCGCCCTTTAAGGGGAGTTTTAGATGGCTCTAATGCATCGGGAACGAGTGTTAAAAAAAAAAAATTAAAAGGACACCTATTGCTGCACCCTGCTTCCCAGCTCCCCCCCCCCCCCCCTCCTTGTTCCGTAACCAGTACCCATTTATACATCTGGGTGAGGAGAGGCACTACAACAGTAGGAACACAATGCAATGATCCCCAGTAGGGGTCCATTGCACCAACCATTGGGCCATCGTGCCTCTTCTATAGGGTTAGAGTGGAGTTTACCCTACCATGACAGTTACATGTCTAATAACCTTCTACAGCGGCAATTTGAGTGTGTTGGAACCTTTTTAACATTGCGTAACCGATAGCAACTTAACGTGACTTTAGGCGATTTAGGGCGTCTAAGGGCGACTTAAGGCGACTTTAGGTCCCAGGGTAGGCCTTGGCCAGTAGGTGGACTCGGAATATACCGGCCCGTAGATGGTGATGAAGAATGCAAGAGAATATATGAAATGCCATATATTTGAACAGCAGAGAAAGATATGAAGACATGATTGATCATCGCAGCTATACACACAACTTAATCTGTGTATATAACTTGGGTATAACTGCGATCAATCATGTCTTCAAAGCTACTGAGCTATTCTTTTTATTGATATACGATAAGCTTATATCATTTTCTGAATTTTTTGGATGATCCCTTGTTATTCGCGGTGAGTTAATTTTTACTATAATGAATATAGAAAGCCGTTTTACCCACCATTTTTGCAAGGTGATGGCTGGCAATCATCTGCGTCTATGGTACAATTCTCTCCAATG
The DNA here is from genome assembly GCF_042242905.1 of Orbicella faveolata. NCBI lineage: Eukaryota > Metazoa > Cnidaria > Anthozoa > Scleractinia > Merulinidae > Orbicella > Orbicella faveolata. Next base: position 19,889,147 of record NW_028301564.1, read on the forward strand.
TAACCAGGCTCACAAGTGCATCTATATGCGCCTACATAGTCAGTGCAATTGCCTATAGCAAAAGAAAAGACCTTTGCGACTTTTTCTACTATACATCTGATAAAAAATTCATGGGATTACAAAATAACTAAGCGATGATCTGTGGGGTGGGAGTATCGGCGTTAGTGCTAAAGGGATGATACATTGTATGTGGGCAAGAATAAATATTGAGAGATTGAGCTCTGAGACGAACGCCGAAATGGGCGGCAATTTTGAAGCTAATTGTAAGTGGAGAGAAGATAAATAACCAATCGTAGAAATGTGGCCACGTAGAACTGATAGAAAAAAGGTGTTCTGGAAGCAATTTTTCCGCACAAAAAACAACCACAACAACAACAGTACCTATATATATCGGGCCAGAAGCAAAAAGATACTGTTAGACAGGTGCAAAATTGGTTTCTATATCCTCACCTTCTTCTGTCGACTAGAAAACGCACTTCAAAGTTAAAAACAATAATTGCAACTTGTAAAAAAACATTGAAGTAAATTTAAAACGCAGTTTCCAGATTGAAAATGTCAACTCAACCTGTCTTTAATTTCTCGCAGCATATTGTTGAACAGTCAACCATATTACAACTACTTTTTTTTTTCTTTTTGACAAAAACGTTTTATTATCTTATCCATTCAGGAAGAAGAAAAACCAGAGCTTTATTGTAAGAAAACAAAACAAAACAAAAAAAACAAAACAAAAAGAAAAAAAAAAAAAAAAAAAAGAACTCGGAGGACTCTTGTGCAAATTGAATCATGTGAACATTGTAATCGCAGCTCACTTACCATGGATACAAGGAGAAGAGCTACAGTCATCATAATTGAGATTACATTTTCTTCCAACATATCCTGGATAGCAGTTGCAGGTGAAGTTGTTAATTTCGTCGATGCAATCACCTTTGGATAAAAACAAAAGTAATCGATGGTCACAAAACAGCGTTAGTCTGCAACCGCAAATGCCCGATCCAGTGAAGACTTCTTGTTTTACCTCCAGATTTTAATAGCAATTTACGTAGTTTGATTGCGAGCTTTACTCTAATTAGATAGTATCACCGCAATGTTAATAGTTCACCCATGACGCCAAAACACTACTACTGTTTCGTTTCTTAGAAAAAGAAGTAAATAAAAAAAAAAAAGTGGATTAAGCTGAGTGCAAATGACTGAATAAAACAACGCGGAATAGGTCAGTGCTCCTCGTCAGTGCACAAATTAATTAAGATCTATCTTAAACCTTTAACGACTTAATTTACTCAAAAAATGCATGTTTTTTTTTTTTACCGTTAACTCGGTTTTTTGACTTCCAAGACCCTAAATTGGCCTCAACTTTGTTGAAAAAGCGATTTCTTACCGAGGAACAAGATTTTCCCCAGGATTAGGTACCAAAATGTACAATGTTTTACTTTGGAGCGTGCGCATAAGCCAAAAATTGGCCCTTATAGGGTCATCAATGCTCGCAATTCTTCATTTCGTTTTTGTCTTTTCTCTCTACTTGAGTATGTGCGTGTGCTTGTTTTTGGCTTTCGGTTTTTAATGGCAAGAAATCCACAGAAAGAAGTGTGAGCTGATGTAAAGTTATTTTCACTGGTTGTGCTAAAGATTTACTGAATCCCTCAGCAATATGATAGCATTAATTTCATCTCAAGGCATCTGCTCGGCCTTGTTTTCATGTGTGCGTTATATCATGAGATAGTTATGTCAATCACGAATTTAAAGTTCCCACAAGTGGAAATAGAAAGTCTTAAAATGGAAAGAAATTAAGCCTAACACTTTATACATGTATTAAAGTATTCCAGCCACAACATGGAATCGAAAACAACAGCAAACTTGAAATGCCAATTATATTTCTCTTCCTGTGACGACCAACTTAAAAGTGAACTGATTAAATTATAAATTTGTTGTTGTTTTTGTTACCTCTAAAACATGGATACGATTGACACTCATCAATATTGCTCTCGCAATATTCTCCAGTAAATCCAGATAAGCAATCACACTGATAGTAACCCGAACCTCTTGGCTCGTTTGGATGAGGCACACACCTTCCCTTATTTTGACACTGGCAAACAACTAAGGATACGGTGATATTACTCGTAGAATAGGCCTGACATGCATCCATGGCTTGGAGATAAAACGGCGTCACGGCATCGTTGGTGACGTTCCACTCTAAAATATTACCCCTCAAAAGAGCATCGCTTGGGCTTCCATTCATTAGCGAAACGGTAACAGGCATGTCTTCTGGGTCCAAAACATCAATGGTCAGTTCCAAGTGTTCTTCAAAAGTGGCATAATAATTGATCGTCGGTGGAAATGTAGGCGGGAGATTACCTGGAAGAGCAAACAGTTTTTTTTTTTCTATCGATCAAGGGGCGAAATACCTGTACTACACAACTCACAGGATCCGTGACAAACGTGCAACCCATAAACCCAAAAATATAAAGGTGAAAATATCGAAGACGTCGAAGGAATGCTCCGATAAGATATAAGATCAGCCAAGTTACACGCCCAGTAAGAAGACTCTACCAACCTTGTCGTTTTGTCCACGTGGTTTTGCTTATGTCCGGACGACATTGATAACACCAGTCGTTAGGGTCTACTTCGTTTGGAGCGAAGCAGTAATGATTGATGATGCAACCGTTATTCTGTAATACCAGTATAATAATAATTATATTAAAAAAAAAATCAATGAATAAATAAAAAAAGAGAGGTATACGATATTCAATAGCCTCGTTGGAAGCAGTTTTAATACTCCGCTGACCATGTAGACGTTAACTTTGCCAACAAATCAATATCCTCATTAGTTGTTCTTTAATCCTAGTTAATTTTCTACTTGTCTGTCTACGTCTAGGGATCACTCTAGAGTCTGTTGTTTTAAATGTAGTTTTATTTAACATTTCGCGCGTTTTGATCACGCGAAGAGCGATGTTACATCCACGAAGCTTCATAGAGCAATTGTTCATTACAATATCTTCAAAAATGCAATTTCTGTTGCTTTACGCGTCAACCAAGAAAATATATGCTCATTACCATCTTCGAACGTCACTATTAAGACATTTACTCATGTAAGGCCTTTGTCTTGTCTTTTGTTTCTAAAGGAGCTTAGTCAGCCTCCGCCATTTTCGATGCCAACGAAATTATCAATATTGCATGGTGAAGCGAAATCTTATTGCTTTGTTGTAGGTTTTGTTCCTGAAAGTATGTCTAATTATCTTTAATAATTTCATAGTGTTTCCTTCGTCTTGATATGCTCGAATAAAACTCTCGTATGATAAAAACAAACAAACAGACAAACAAACAAACAAACAAAACAAAAGTATGGCTGACTAGGGTCCTTTAATTTAGGGACGGACCATTAGAAAAGTGATGAGGGTGGGGAGGGGGGGGGGGACTTTTTCAGCTTGCATGATTTTTTTTTTTTTTTCACGTCCACTGCTACGTGGTTCTCGTGTTTCACATTCAAACTGTTAGTAAATTAATAACGAACGGTGAAATGCGACACGTGAAACACGAGAACCGCGTGACAGCAACCAGACAATGGTAGGGGTATCGAATGGTCTTTGCCAGCATTTGCGAGCATGCGAGCAGGACGTTTATTTTTGCGAGCACGAGCAGTGATAAAATTTGTCGTGCGAGCGGCGAGCACTTTGTAAATTTTTTCGCTAGTCGGAATCTCTCTTTAGTATTAAAAGGAAATGTTGTTTTGCGCCAAGTAATCTGGCTGACACCTCCAAAACATAACAATAGGCGCAATCGCGGTTCAACCAGTCCCAGTACTTTGCAGCCAGTTATGCCTTGTTTGATGCCAAGTTACGTCACGTAACTCACGTGAGTCACTGAGCTTCAGGGTCCGGTTGTTCAAAACTCGATTAAGCTAACCTAGGATTAACAAGAATTTTGATTTTAGTTTCGTAACTTTTCGGTGGGGTTTTCTGTTTATAATGTTTGTCCTTCAGTTTTGAACTTGACTAAGCTCAAACTACACAAAACGTGAGCAGAAAAAAACATTTTTATGCAAGAAAAATTAATACTTTGGTTAACTTTTAATCCTGGGTTAGCGTTAACCGGCTTTCCAACTGACCCGACCCAGGTCCTTCTGTGGATGGACGCTCAACGAGATCTAAAGCTTTTTAACCCAGCGTTGTGAACACACCACGAGAACTGAGAAGCTAAAAGCTACCAGACTTTGAAGTGTTGTGACATGAAAGGGTTTTCGATTATATAATTCTTAGGAAATGTAAACAACATGGCGTTTAGTCCAACAAGCATTTCCCGTTTCGGTTTCGATGAATTGCAAACTTATTTTAATTTCCCGCTGTCGTGATTGAATGAAAAGATCCAACGCAAGGAAACTTCTTTTGGAGGCTTCTAGGATCTAACCAATTGCAGCCAGATCTGACAAGCAGTCTGAAAGTCGAATAGTAATAGTAGTATTCCTCATGTATTCATGTCTCTAGATTAATTTTTACCTTTGCGGGTTCCTTGACCTTTCGCTAAGAATTCTTACGCGCGTCAGCAAAACGAAGCCGGCATGTTTCCAGAAACATTCATAGCTATGTCCGAGCAGTTGCAAACTTGAAAGTTTTGCGAGCACGAGCAAGCGAGCACACATCTAATTTTTGCGAGCAATTCGAGCAAAGGCCAAATTTTGCGAGCACTTTTAAATCGAATGGGACCGTTCGATACCCCTAATGATGAAACGTGATACCCACATAGAGTAACGATTGAAGCGACGTCGTCACATCCATATTATTAAAACAGAGATTAACGGAAAGTACATTGCATCACACAATCGTGGCGCAGAATGAAAGCTAACAAGACAATCAACCGGCAAGTTTAGTCTACTTTTTTAATTTAGGTTTTTAGATTACATAATATGAGCAGTTCGGGGTTAAGTCCTCTGCACGAATTTTCTTTTTTTGAGGGGGTGGGGGACATGAGGTATTTTACTATCGCAATCTTAACCTTGACGCTCGCCACAATCTGATTGCCTAGAACAGGCTTCACACAAATACTTTTTTATCCTTCACACTGTCGGTTTGCTTTACTGTCAAAATTATACTCCGGAGGAAACATAACCAAGTATTAGACACATTTAGTTGATCTTAGGGACGGACCATTAGAAACGTGATGGGTGTGGGGGAGGGAGGTGGGACTTCTTCAGCTTGCAGGAAACGTTTTGCACGTCCACTGCCTCTGCATGATTTTTTATCGGGTAAGGAAATATCAGTTTTCTTTCTTCATTCCCCTTGTGTTGAAATTTATTCTTGGCATGCAGTGAATCAAGGTTTTGGCTAGGATTCTGTGATTGGCTGTCCAGTAACAAATATGGGGCTCTGGGGGTATGTTCCCCAGAAAATTTTACCAAATTGAAGCGTTTTTGGTGCGTTTTCCACGATTTTCAGCCGATAAATTTTATGTATTGATTGGACTTGTACGATAATGCGTTGTTTACTTTGTCAAAAACCTAAAATAGATTGAAACAACTCATCAGTCGTTTTAACGCGTCCGCGATTGTCTTTGTTTACGACGTTCAGGTCCAACTTTGATCTTAGCGGCCATCTTAGGGGAAGTGGTTCGGTACGCAATGGGTGTGCACGTGTCCACAATCGTCATTTATACATGTCAGTTGTGAAATCACTCCAATATGTCGAGGCTTTCAAAATATGATATGTGCTAATTGTAGAGAAAGCCAGATGGGGGTTACACCAGAACCAAGCATTTTATACTGCAGTATAAAGAGACTGCCAAGGTGCCCTTCAGGCGACTACATATTGTAAGCCCGACAATGCAATTCAATATGCAGGAATTTTTTTTCTTCACTTCACTTTTGCCCTATTTATTAACTTTTTTTCAGTCACCCTCCCTTGCATGAATGTTTTTTTTGGTTTGTTTTTTCCCCCACCCCCTTCATTTTTCTAATGGTCCTTCCCTTAATTCGACGCATTTTTTGTTATTACATACACGGCCTAATATCACAGTTGATGGATGTTTTGGAGATGGGCCGGGGTTCGTTTTGGGTTAGTTTCGCCTGTCCACTCGCACGAGATTTTTTTTAACAGTTTGTTAAAAATAAATTACTCGTATTATTGCGTTTGCAAACTTTCGAGTCTCCGTTCGACTCAACGAGATATGGCCGAAATTTCTTTCGAAGAGCCCTTATCTTGAGAACATTTGAGCCGTAAGCTGTGATCAACAAAGTACAAGCGACTTTCTCGGGAGAACTTTGAACGAACTTCAGCGTAATTCAATTGTCATACATTTGCATAGCACTGCATGATTTTTGTTCTCCAGTCATATTGGAACGCTGGCCACTTGCAATAAAAAAAAGCAGTTTATTTCATACTTACTGAGATTTTCGGATAGAATCGATCGCATGAAAAACTCATACGGAAATTTCTCTATCCAATCACAATCGCGAAACGACTTTCTGACACGTGGGAAGAGCGTTTCATCCAATCAGAAATCCGATGTCAAAATGAATCAGACAGTTCACAATGCGTTTACATTGTTGTTGGCGCCTCTTCAATATTCATTCACAGAAGATTGTAGAGTTTCCACAAGTTTCCACTAGTTTTCAAGCAAATTAGCTATAGACCATAGACAATGGCTGAAAGTTCGAACAAGTTTATCGCTTTAGATAAAGCCATCGAAGATTACATCCAGGAGCAGCGGAACAAAAACACTTGGCCAGAAACCCGACTAGATGCTAAGCCAATTCCTCACACAGTAGGAAGAGACAAGAAAAGTTGAAGAAATCAAATCAGATGAACTCCATAAGTACCTATGCCAATTTATCACAAGTGTCAAACGAAGTGATGGCAACGATTACAAACCATCAAGCCTTCGAGGGCTCTTTTCAAGTGTTAAAGCCTGGTTTTCATTAGCGACGCAAGCATGCGCACAAGCACAAGCGCAAGCACAATAATTCTTATTTCACCGTGGAAACGGCCTTGACGCAGGCATAAGTACAAGCGCAAGCACAAGCGCAAGGATCAAATTTTTTCCTTTTTCTTGTGCTTGCGCTCATGCTTGCGTTTGCGGTGCACCAAGTGAAAACGAGATACCGCTCAGGCATAACACAAGCACAAGGATATTCACCACACGTGGTTATGTTTGGCCAATGAAAACAATGGATCCAGATCACCTCGTGCCTAAACAGTTTGGAAAGTTCGAATTAGTTTGCTTGTGCTTGTGTTTGCGTCGAATTTCTTTTTCTGTGGGGTAATCCATATTGCTTCCGTTTGGTGAAAACATTATCGACGACAAAGAATTTGACCAAACAAGGAAATTTGTCTGGACGCTTGTAGCAAACAACTTAAAAAACAAAGCAAAGAAAGTAAACCAAACGCAGCTGAAGCGTTAACTGACGAGGTAAACATTCTGTACGAAAGTTATTTATACTTTAGGCTTTGACAGAAGCGACAAAGTGCTTGCACAGCATAACTTGACTATAGCCTGGTTTTCACTAGCGAAGCGAGCACAAGCGCAAGCACAAACGCAAGCAATAGGGATGACTTCAGTGAAAACGAAATTCGACGCAAACACAAGCACAAGAAAAATCACCTGAAGTTTCCGGTAATTTAGAAAACTGTTTACGCGCGAGGTAATCTGGGTCTAGTGTATTCAGTGGCCAAACATAACCACATGTGGTAAATATCCTTGTGCTTGTGTTATGCCTGAGCGGTATCTCGTTTTCAGTTGTTGCAGCGCAAACGCAACCACAAGGAAAAGGAAAATTTTTGATACTTGTGCTTGCGCTTTCGCTTGTACTTATGCCTGCGTCAAGGTCATTTTCACAGTGAAATAAGAATTATTGTGTTTGGGCTTGTGCTTTCACTAGTAAAAAAGCAAAGAAGTTCGTTGAAGGTGAAAATCTCAGTAAGTATGAAATAAACAAGTTACAGCATGGAAATTACTTTGTACGGTATTTACACACTCGTCGTTTTTGGATCAGAAAACTCACTCGTTCGCTTCGCTCATTCGTTCGTTTTCTGATACGTTAATAACTCGTGCGTAAACACCTAACGCGCGCGCATTCCACGAAGCAATCTATATATTCTGTATATACATGGCTAGAAAATGGGCTGGAAGTGTGCGGAAGTGTACTTACTTTAAGAAAGCACCCAGTAGAAATATTGCAGTTCATGCAAGCCGAGTCATATGATATAAATGTAAGATTGCTACGACTTTTGTGTTCACCGTCGTTAGACACAGATATCATCAGTCCTGCGGCTGGAGTTCCTGCATCAACGTCATGGAAATAACCTTGCGTAACTGGTGATTCTGGTAAATAGCAGTCTACGAGCACCAAATCAGTCATTACACCAGGGAATCGAATTTCTGCGTTGTTCGGTGTCCAAGAACCATTGAGTACCTAAAATACCAATCATTGCAGTGAATGTGTTAGTCATGGTTTCAACATACTGCGTTTTTTTGTTTGTTTGTTTGTTTTTTTTAGAATGCCTCCTTGGGGCGAGGGAGACGAGAAAGAAGGGGGCAGGGTCAATCCCGGGGCCGACACATGAACAGACGGAATGATAGATTGGTAGAAAGTTTATTTTAACGCCGTTTTTTTTTTTCAATAGCACAGAATTGGTTCCCAAGAAAGTTACACTAGTACTCCCAAAAGATCATATCACTAACAAAAATTGCAATTTCATATCTTGCAATAAACAATAAGGATAATATTTCGCACACGCCATGAAGAAAGTGACAGGTTGTAGGTTAAACGGAAAAAATAATCATGTGTCCTCTCTAGTTAAGTACTTTTTTTTTCAAACTGGTCCCATAGCTAACCAAATTTATGTGGTCTGCAAATTTTGAATTTCATGTTTTAAATATAAAGCTCAACTTTCATTTGGATACACTTTCTGATTTCGGTTGCTTTGAGCTATGCTTTGCACCTTTATTTTAGTAAAAGATCACGAAATTTGAAAAGATCGCGGATCAAAAGTAGCAACCTTTCGCAATCAATGCATGATAATCATATGACGTCATCCTTCCATTCAGCCATGTTAATTTTCAAACCTCGATTGTTTTGTTTTGTTCTTTTTTAAAATTTATTTATTTATTTATTTATTTCTTCGTAACGATGCTTACTATTGCGATGCTAGAAGTCTATATAATCACAGGTACATATAGATTCCGCTTCGTTTACCTTAAACTCCTTCACATGGCAGGTAATGTTTGTGGAATTGATAAAGCCAGCTCCCAACACAGTCACCTTTCTGCACGATCGTTGACGTCTGTCGCACAAACCATTACTCTGTAACCTATTGGCACATAAATAGCATACCCAAAGTATTTGTAAATGTTTTCGTCTTCGTCACGTCTACCTTAGCCATTACTGCTTTCCTATAAGAATATCACATGGCACGCATCAATTACAAAGTTCTTAACATGGCAAATGCTACGTTTTCTACTTTGAGTAATCTTTACATTATCGTTGCACATTTGTGTAATCTGGTTATTTTATTTATTTATTTATTTATCTATTTTAATGCGACAGCTTGTGAAGCGTACCAACCATGAAGTGTAGAGAACAACTTAATGCATTTATTTATTTATTTATTTATCTATTTATTTATTTATTTATTTGTTATTTATGGCGTGCCGCTCACTTACTATAAACGAGAACGTAGTAGAACAAGTAACCTCCGCTAAATCCCTTGGATTTTATGTCGATCAAAATGTAAACTGGGAGTGCCATATTGAAAATATCTCTAAGAAGATAGCAGAAAATACCATTGCATACTTGTGACCTTCCTTTGATTCTGAGGTAATAGGGCCTGCTAGGTCACTACGGACCAACTGGAGGGGAGCAGTTGCACGACGATCTGGCTTTCTGTTTTGATACTGTGACATTTTTCCTTGCACACAAGTGTCACATTCAGGCTTACCTTTTGTTGTTATTTTCATCCCTTCTACTACACCCTCTAGAATTTGGTGCCAGGTCTCAGCAGTGTGTGCTCCTGTACTAGGCATTGTGTTAGTTAGGTAATAAAGTCTGCCATGATTCTCTATGGCACATTTGGTCCCATCTGGTGCATTAAGCCCAGCAGAATTTGGTGTCAAATTTACAGCGCTACCCCTATTAGTTGCTGCTTGAACAGAAAATATGTTTTGCTCATAACTAAGTACGTACAAAGCATACTCAAGAAAAACTTTGTGAACATTGCCCTCTACATTATGTAGGATAACTTGTGCTCTGCCTTTAGCAGACACAACACCACTAGCTCTATTACCATCTGCTAACTTTATGTAATGATTCTCAGGTTTAAACTCATCATCAAATTTTAGAAACTTGGATTTGTCATTGAGAATGTGAGCAGTAGCTCCAGTATCAACTAATAAAGAGTTTTCTCTAGTGGAATTAAAATTGTCCACAATTACTTTGAATGCAAATGAAGCATCCTTCTCATCACACTGAGTATCACTAACAGTATTAACAGAGTCTTTCTTACGACATACGTCTGTGTTGTGCGTCTTCGACTTGCAGTGGCTGCACCATTGGTGTCCTTTCTTCTTCTTGTCTTTGGAACGACATGCTGGCGACTTGTGTCCAGGTTGACCACAGGAATAAGATGTTATGGAACTGTCTGCCGGTGGGGTTTTCTGTTTACAGTTCATAACGCTGTTTCCATCAGTTTATGATGGAGTGCAGGATTTCTCCGTCTCCTCGTAACTCCTGAGTGCGGTCTTAAACTCGTAGAACTTCATCTTGTTGCCCTTCTCGTCGCGCTGCGAAACAATGGCTGAAAAAATTTTGTATTCCGCGGGAAGACCTTTCAGCACCATGGCTACCAAAAGACTATCATTGACTGGCTCTCCGGCGGATTTCAGCAATGCAGCTGCGGTCTCGGCGCGTAGAACATAATCCGTAATGGACTCATTGTGCCCCTTCTGTAGCGAGGTAAGTTCAGTGTACAGGGCAAGAACACGTGGCTTACTTTTGCCCATGTAATGATTCCTCAGTATTTGCAAAGCTTTCCTGCCATCGTCCCTGGCATCTCTCATAACTAAGGACAGGCTCCGATCATCTAAACACTGGATAAGTTGAGCAAAAGCATCGATGTTCTTGCTCACATTGTCTTCTTCTGGCTCGTTTTCCGCCAGGATAACATCGTGGAGTTTGTGAAGCCTCATATATCCAAGGAACTTTACCTCCCACAGTTCATATTTGGCTTCATCACCATCGAACAACAGCCTTCGACTGGGCCCATAACCTGTTGCAAGCGTGGCCATGTTCTTCGGTGGATTAAAACATCAGAGACAGCAAATGGAACTCAAATTTTATTCGTACACGACGAAAACTTCGTCATCACAACATTGACTCGTTTAACAACTCAATGTGGTGCAATATATAGCTTCAACCTGGTGTTGAGCTTACAACTACTTCCGGTCTACATAAAACGCTTCCGGTTTACATAAGTTGAGTTTGTATCTTAACATAAGCCTATAGGACTAGATAATACTTCAGCTAAGCTGTTAAGGGAGTGCCCTGGTTTAATTGCAGAGTCTCTCACTTATATATTTAATCAATCCCTGTTTGCTGGTATTTTTTCCTGATGAGTGGAAGTCTGCTAGGGTTACCCTATTGTATAAAAATTCTGGAAAACGCAATGATCCCACAAACTATCGACCAATATCAATAATCCCAGTCGTGGCTAAAATATTTGAACGGGTAGTGTAAGACCAGTTATAACACTATCTTACTGAAAACTGTATTCTCTCTCGTTATCAATCCGAATTTCGTTCTCTAGACACTACGGTTACTGGGTTACTCGAAGCTACAGAGAGTTAGGCCATGAATATTGATCGCGGTTTCGTCAATGCCGTTGTTTATCTAGATTTAAAAAAAGGATTTCGACACCGTCGATCACAATGTTCTATTAACAAAATTGCAATTCTATGGAATACGCGGTTTCTGTCACAAATGGTTTGCATCATATTTAAGCAATCGCACTCAAACCTATCTAATGAACTCCTTTATGTCTACTACTACTGGTGTCCCCCAGGGAACAATTCTAGGACCTTTACTTTTTCTATTATATATTAATGACCTGCCAGATTGTCTGTATTTTTCACAAACTAGAATGCATGCAGATGATACCAGCCTCACCGTCACTAGCGCAGATTTAAAACATAGTGATGACTGTGTTAACTATGATTAAAACAGGGTATATAAATGGCTATCAGCCAATAAACTGACCTTGAGTTTAACAAAAACTGAGTTCGTGTTAGTTGCGTTGAGAGAGAAGTTATCAGCATTTCCTGAAATTCCTTCTTTCAGTACAGTGGAACCCCGCCTTACGACCACCCCGTTAATATGACCACCTCGTTATTACGGCCACTTTATTCTGGCCCCCCCCCCCCCAAAAAGCTCAGCCAGTCATTTTCTTATTTAAAGAACCCCTTTAATACGACCACCCCGTTAATGCGACCAATTTTCCATGGCCCGAAGGTGGTCGTATTAACGGGGTTCCACTGTATAAATGACTACCCAGTGAAGCAGGTGTTATCTGCGAAATCTCTTGGTGTCCACATCGACCAAAATATGAACTGGGAATATCGTATACAGAACATTTGCAAAAAAGATTGCTTCTGCATTGGGCGCAATCAAGCGAATACGAGATCTTATTCCCTTTAATATATTAATTAATGTATATGATAGCCTAGTTCAACCATATATTAATTACTGTAGTAGTGTCTGGGGCAACTGTGGCAGTGGTCTCTCTGGAAAGCTTCGGAAGCTCCAAAATCGTGCAGCCCGTATTTTAATGTTTGCCAATTATGACTCTAATATCGATGAATTGTTCCGGGCACTGAGTTGGGGTAAACTCAATATCAAATATTTGAATCAGTTGCTGTTATGATGTACAAATCTTTACATGAGATGACCCCTAAGTGTCTGAGTTGTAGATTTGTGTTTCGAAACGACAGAACATCATATTGATTAAGGAGCATTGAAAATAAATGGGCTCTTCCGCAGCCCCGCACCAATTATTTGAAGACAAGTTTCTCTTACAGCGGAGCCAGGTTGTGGAACAGAATATCCAGTGACCCTCGTACAACAACATCTTTACATGATTTTAAACTTAACATACGTCACCACAGCTGTGAATGGGTTTTAACACGGCATCCATGTAAAGCAGCTTTTAGTAGGTAGTTTATGTTACTTAGTTTAGTTAGAGATAATTAGTTGATCTTTTATCATTTTGCAATCCTTGCTGAAGGATTTACCGTGTATAAATAAAGTTACCATTACCATGACCATGACCATGACCGTTATCAAAGGAAGTCCCGGTCCAAACGCCGCTCTACTCATGTGCCGAACCTAAGTCAATAAGGTACACTCTGGAGTGAATTGGAGCGGAGGCTGATTCAGACGGCGTACTCGAGTCTATCTTAATTCGGGAAGCCCGGCCATGGTTAACATACGTTCAGGATTTTATGAGCTACAATTCAGCCTACATTCTGACGTGGAAGGGAGGGGGTTGGGGGGGGGGGTACTAATTGGAAAGCTGTCATTAAGTGTTTTGAAGTGTATAATTGCTAATCTATTTAAGGGAGCTCAGTCATGGTGTTTTGTCTGTTTTTTTTTTTTAGCCACGTACAAAATCTCCTTTAAACGGAAGGAAACCTGAAAATAATAGTTTACTAAAATAGAAGAACATCAAAGAGATAATAATAAACCATAAAGGAACAAGGATGGTCAAAGATGGCGAAGATTGGCACGGATTGCAAGCGACGAATTTGAAAAATTTAGGCTAAACTTTTCAAAATGTGCAAACCGTGACTGAGTCCCTTTAAACACTACAGACAACTTCTTAAAGGATATTGGTTTTGAAGGTTTTCTTTCATAATAAAATTACATAGCTTATGATATACCTCGTTATAATAGGCCAGCCTAAAAGCGTAGCTCCTGAGCCGTGTTGTTCAGAGCCCGATTAAGCTAACCCAGTAAAAGATAGAATTTTGGTTGAGTTTTGTAACTCTGCGGTGAGGTTTTCTGTATTATTGTGTGGCCTTTTTTTTGAGTTTTAATAGCCGGTGTTCACATAACGTCACTAAAATTCAAACTACAAAACTATTGATCTTCCTGAGATTTTACTTTAATGATGTATAAGAGCAGCTGAAAACTAATATTCATACAAATTTTTGCTCCGAATGGGTTCTTGGTTTTGTGATACACTACGCTTGAATTTCTAAGCTTTTGCGTGACGCAGCATTCACTTGACGGCCTAGGGCGCTGTCGTGATGGTTAAAAAAAGTGATTTATTTCGGGGAATTTGGCTATCTGAACAGTTCATGTCTTAGAAAAAGTATTATTTTAATGTTTTAGAGTTCCTCGGGGGATAAATTCACGCTTTTGTAGCAAAACTCAGTGACAGATGTTTCTGTTGGTTTCCGGCCGCCATGTTGGTGCCTATACAGATGGACACCAGCATGGCGTCTCCATACAAATCTCTATAAATTTGAATAAAAAAAATTCTCGGCATATCTTGCGTAAAAAATTGCTGTGAACAGAATCTTGGCGAGAGTCTTTGCATATTTACCTTCTTTCATTTTCCAGATTCTGGACTTTATCTATTGAACGGTTTTGATTTTTATTTTGATCTAATTTGAATGGCGTGACACTGAAAACCAGCAATAATCACCTGACACAAAACAAAGTAGCAAAGAGAATTTGTATAAAAGAAAAAGTTATAATTCGGTTGACTTTGAATCCTGGGTTAGCGTTAACCGGTTTCCGAACAATCCTGCCCTGTTTTCAACAAATTAACCTAACATGAGCCCGCGATCCAATCGAAAACCAGCACTTGGTCAGCAGTCAACTTCAAAAGCAAGTGACCTCGATGAGCTGTAAACTTGAGCCCGCGATATGGTCACGTGATACTGGTGAGCGGATACCTTGTTTTAACATGTGTCAATTGATCAGAACATGGATGTCCAATATCAAAGAAGTACACGGTAAACCAAGGCTGCATGTCTCTGTCAACCTATTATTTGGAGTATGGCCGCCATGTTGCGCGACTTCGTCGTCGTCACCGTCGTGCGTACGCGTCCACGAGCAATACCGCTAACCATGATAACCATGAGAAAATCAACTAATGGGTTTCCTTTTCTTTCCTATATGAGCATGGGGCTCCGCTTGGCGGTCCTTCGGGCCGCCTGAGCTCCGCTAATATATCTCTCAGTAAGCACGCGCGCTGTGATTGGCATGGTCAATTTAGCGGGTCGTACTATACTGTGCGGCCCGCTTAAGTTCAAAACTGTTTTTGTTGTTTTGATGTATCACCAAGTGTTCTTAACTTTTATAGCAAGTAAAAGTTTAAAACTTTCTTTTACTTTAAATTGTGTATGAAAACGTGCTAATGACTTAACAAGGATTTCAAATTGACTTGTTTTGCTTTCGACGTGCTTCAGAAACTTAAAGCTTAATTCCGCGTAAATAGAAACCGTTCCCGAACCCATCAGACACACAGTAGGGATATAATAAATAACTTACTAAACTCGTCTTCTCGGTCCGTACTGCAAGTTACGGATCCTGGTTTTTACCCGAAGCGCGCGGGCCATAAATTGGTCAGTAACTTACAGTGCGGACCTCCAGCTCGGTTAGTAAGAGGTATATGCCGCTCGTCCAGTGCACATCATCAATCATCAATGCATGCGGCTATTTATTTAGACACGCTTCTAGTTGTTTATACTAAATAGATGTAGTGGTTTCTAGTGTATGGTACGTCATACAGTGGTGTAAGTATATGGTTAAATGAAACTTACATGTACATATCAGGTATTTGCTCAGTTGATATTGCGCAATCGGGGGCAGTGAATCCTTCATTGCAAATGCACGAACCGTTGACACATTTGCCATTGAAGGAGCAGTCGCTTGGGCACAGTCGCTCAACAACTTCTGACACAAAAGAAGAGTTACTTGGTTCATCTCCACTACTTTTGTTCACATATGAAAACAGGTTTCTGCCAGCAGTTTCACCACATTCATTCATTAGCACAGTGGCGACAGAAATTGCAAAAGACGTATCCCCAGTCAGCTAGAAAAGAAAAGTCATGAAACATTTTAGCGGTTAGAAGCTCCTATGCAAAAGTAAGTATATATCTTTTAAGTTTCTTGGCTACTGAACTTCTTATTAATATTTCTACATAGTAACGAATTGTCCATTTAGTCTGAATGCAACAGCCTAACTACTGTATTACAAGATAGAATCCTTACGTAAGCAGATGAAGCGATAATGATAAGTTAACAGGCATAAGTTGATCTTCAGAATATTACCTGCCTTTCTAACAAAAAGTAGGAAGGCTTTCTACTTCACCCCTCCCTTTTTTTCTTATTTTCCATTTCGTCTGGTCTTGAAACTTAACGTTTCTAAGGCAACCATGTTTTCAAAGAATTTTTCATCTAAACTTGCATGTAAATTTCTTATCCTTTCTTCCCAGCTTTTGTTTGTAGAGTGACTCTCCTCTATTTTAATATTACTAAATGGATTGACCGATGGATAGTCCATGAATGGAATAGTGATAAGCGTTATGATTTTTTTTAAATTTTGCTTTGCCCCTGCTGTAAAGATACGTGGCGTTGAACCTATCAATAAAATGTTAAGGGAATGTTACTACAAAAACTGAAAATAATGTTATATTCTATTCTCAGTTGATTGAAATATATATATGATTATTTCAACTAGATGACTCAGAAAGGCCGAAAAGTGAGCGTTTCTACTTAGTGTCGATCTTTCTAAAGCATCTGGAGTCAAACTAGGGCATTCCCTGATCATTCGGACATTCAGTGCGAATAATTAGTGGCACAGAATGTCCGAAATGGTCAGAGAATGCCCTAGTTTGACTCCAGATGCTTTAGAATGATCGGCAGTAATAAAGTACGCTCATTTTTCGGCCTTTCTGGGTCATCCAGTCTTGTTCCGTTGAAACAATATTCGCACAGAATGTCCGAAATAAACAGGGAATGCCCTAGTTTGACTCCAGATGCCTTATAAAGATGGATAGTAATTAGACATGCTCATTTTCCGGCCTTTCTGGGTCATCCAGTCTTGCACCCTTGAAATATATGTCTGGATTAATGAAAACAGAATTAAAGACTGAATCAAGTGTTTATTTTATTTATTTATTTATTTATTTGTTTATTTTTGCTTTCGGTATGGCAGCCGCTTGTAAATCTTACCTAGCATGAAATTTAGAGAACTTCTTGCTGCATGCTTCATTTATTATCTATTTTTTTCTTAATTATTTATCGCTACACCCTCCCACTTCCCCACCCACCCCTTTTTAATTTGTGTTAGGTTAGCCCAGCCTACACTCGTCTGAATTTCAGTTCGCGCGGTAACTCCGAGAAGGAGCCGACCGATTAGCGTTCTATAACTGCTGTCTAAAGGAGGTCTGCCCGAGGACATCATTAAGTCCAACGAAGGTGCAAGTCTAACGATTTGCTAGCAAGCGTCGTCCATTATCGTACATGAAACGGCCGACCTGAGATGTATGAACGGGACGTAATTTAGCCCCGTAATAGTAGGCCGTTTGCACTGTGGCGATAATGTTGTGCTCGCTTTAGACAGCAACGATCTTTAGCCACATCAATTTAGGGCTTAGACGTGCAATGGACTAGATATTTCTAGCTGTTGTTGGCGTTATTTGGCCTGAACTTTGATGCGGCTAAAGAAATATGTTGTAGAGTTGATATGGTACTTTCGCGCTCGTTGAAATATATCCGGGACATTGCTATTTGCGAGCAAAACATGGCTACGAACGGAGTGAAGAACATTAGGTCAAGCGCTGATCGTGAGTAGAGAATTTCCTTGTTTTATCAGTTTTAGGCGTTCTTGGCCTGGCTAACTATCAGAACTGTCTGTGATTCGCTACCGAGGAAGAATTTTATTTGTGTGGCTTCCCGTCGATAATTGACGTAACGAAAACATGTTGAGTGCCTAGTTTCTTTGAAGTTCAATCAATTCTCGATGTAGGAAGTTCTTGTTCAGTCTATTTAGGACGATGCAGGCCTTTAGAAAACTATAGTCTCGAATTTCATGTTGAAAGCCCTTTTAATTAAATTGTACAATTCAGGATTCAATGAAAAGACGGTGATTTTAGTCTCCCTGGCCTCAAAAGGTGTACAGGAGAGTTATTTCCCCCGCATACCACTCGTAAAGCTGAATCTGATAGGGTGTCGTCTAAATATACAGGAAGAAAGAAATATTTACCTCAAGGTCAATGGAACATGAATCTACCATGGCTTGGACATTAACTCCAAGCTTGGCGCATAATCTACCAACTACAGTGTTCAAAATCTTCTCCATACAATAAAGCGTTGCATTTTCTTTTGTAAAGTTTGGCTTGTCAACCGATGCACGTTTGTGACGACGAGAAGCTCCTGATCCAGCGTAACGTTTGAACAACTCGAAGTCTTCATCTGTTAAGTCGTCTAAGAAGTGAATGTCCCTCTTTTTCCGTTTGCTTTCTTCTTCTCCTGCAAAACTAATCACGTTTCCTGCTTCATCCAGAACGTTAGGAAAATGTATTGGAGGGGCTGGAAGACACTCTGGAGTCCCATTAACGTCTTCTCTGTAACATGCACACGGCATATTGTACAGTAAGCCTGTATCATTTACTGGATCTGGCAGTCTATCAAAGTAACTCTCCCCAGGTTCTAACCTATTGAAACAGTATCAAAAAAAAAAAAAAAAAAAAAAAAAAAAAGGTCTTTGTTTGAGTGAAAGAGTACACATTAGTGGGATTCTTTAAAACAATCGCCTCCATTGAAAAATTACAACTCCCTCCTCACTCCCCTTGAGCTAACCCCCCCCCCACCAAAATTCATTTACCTCGCCCTCGTCCTTTAATAATCAACCTTCTCTTACTCTATTTCAGCTCTCTCACAAATCCCAGTCAAGTTACTAATTTACACCTTGAATATCCAATTCGATAAGATACAATTCTCTGATTTAATCACTATACACAACATATAAATTAAAATGCGTACGCTTTTGTGACAGTTTTGCTTCCTTCGCTCATAAAATATTTGGAAATAGTCGTCCCGTTGTTTAATGCCCCCACCCCCTCCCCTCCCCACGCACTTCACCCCTTTTTGGTGCGAAAACGATAATAGCCCCCAGGCTATTATTCGAGGAAATATGTAATCCCGTATGACGTTTCTATTTTCCCTGGATTTGGACTTTTCACTCAGGCTTCCGTAGGAAAGCCCGAGTCATAAAATGCAAGCCGTTCGTCGTCGTCAAAAGGGGGTCATGGTCCCAGGCTATATATGCGTAGACCGTGGAAACTGGGAACGAGAACGCGACATTGCTCGCTTTTCGTAACAGAATGCGGTGTTTTGCGAAGAAAGTTTTGGCAAGAATCGCGCCTTATACGTTCATCTCACATACAAAGGTGTCGATTGTTTTCGGAAAGCGTCAGTCCACGAATTATGTTGCTTACTGCGCCTTTCAATAACATGCGGACTCTAAAATTCAAAGCTCAACCGACAAATGCGTTTCTCGTTACCGTCAATCAAATATTCGGCGGCTCCTCCCAGCTTCCGACTATGTTGTCTGAACTGTGCTCAAAGATTTGATTTGATTACCGCGTGTTTGACAGTAGTCGGAAGCTGAGAGGAACTGCCGAACATTTGATTGACGGTAGCGAAAAATGCATTTGTCGGTTGAGCTTTAAATTTTAGAGTCCGCTTGCTATTGAAAGGCGCAGTAAAAGCCAGCCAGGGAAGTAAAGTTCACGCTCGAAACGTTATTGTAAGAGGATAACAACTGGGCCGAACGCGTATTGAGTTCAAACTACGAAAACACTTAAAAAAATAGGCGGTCAATGACTGTGTGTGGCTACTGCTGTTATTACTTAGAACATTGAAGTAAAACAAATCATATTGCAATAAAACAAACTAAATACGAAAACGTTTTTGGACTCGTAGCTTATTAAAAACATGCGATCTCCAAATTTGTAAAGATACGACTTTCGGTAACTTGAATTAAATATCTTATCTCCAAGTTAGTTGGCTTTCTAATGGGGTGCAGGAAAAAAAAATAACATTGTGTGATTTTTCAAGCAAATTGTGCGGGAAAATTAAAACTTCGATTGTGGGGGGAATCTTGCAGAATTATTGACTAACCACTGTTCTTGCCAAGTCCTAGGGAAAATCTGCATTGACGATAGTTTAGCCAAATTTATTTCACTAGTAGTTAAAATATACTTAGCAGTCTTCACAACCCCAATTCTTTTAGAAAACTGTGTCTGACTGCTAGAGAAAATCATGTTGCGAAAAGAAAATATATAGCAAAATACGACTTCCTTTTCAAAAATACTCCTGCCTTGATTCAATAAAAATATGTAGCTTGAACATTTCTTTATGAACTGCGTTAAAGGTCGCAAATTCTCGGAAGTTATCCGCAAAAAACACAATTTGAAAGTTTATGCAAATTATGTGCAATGTAATTTGACGCCTTGTCATGCACCCTATGTAATATGGCAGACCACTCGTTCGTCGCCCGGGACGAGTTGCATGAAAGCGAGGCTAGTTGGGTCTCGGTGTCTTGTTTTGACAATGCTTCCCCAGAAGAGTCTTGCTTCGTCGACGATCTGCTCTGTATTATTTCGCTATGACAACGAGTTTTTGTGTTCCTGAATGCCACCAGAAGGGATAGAAATTGTCCAACGTTCGCCTCTAAGGGAAAATAGTGCATCAATGCAATTCCTCGAGACGATGGAAGTAAGTTCACGATCGCCGCGGGAAGTGAAGCTTGTTCGCTACATTTTCAGGTTGGAAGATCTTAGATAATCGTTTAAATGACGAGCTTATGTGGCGTCCAGTGGTGTTCCAACACGATTTGCAAGATCAGTACGTTCCCCAAGGTAAAGACAGGTTCCATTTGAAATACATCCTCTCTCTCAAAAGAAGAAGTTGTCTACGTCCACCACCACTTTACTCAGACCGAATCGCACGAAACAAATATTACGGTGGAATCAAATGAACTTCAACTGCCCCCGTCGTTGAAACATTGAGCCAAATGACAACGACATGGAGCTAAAATGCGATCGGTGACACACTTTCTAAGACCTTCTAGCCTGAAATGTGTCAAACAAAGTGTTACACTTCCCTCGGCGATCGTGAACTCCTTTCCTTCGTCTGTTTTCCCATCAGAGGCAAACGGGAAAACTCAAAAAAAAAAAAAACCTTTCTCTCCTGTGGAAGATTTCACATCCTTCTGGTGGCATTCAGAAACACAAAAACTCGTAGGCGTAGCCAAATAAAACAGAACAGATTGTCGACGAAGCAGACCCAACTAGCCTCGTTTTCATGCAACTCGTCCCGGGCGACGACTGAGTGGTCCACCATATTTGCATAAGGTGTACTAGACTGTTGTTTACGCTAAGGATCAACTTTATCATGATTCGTTTTGGTTCTCTCGAAAGAGATTATTCGCTCTCCAAAGGAGATATGACTCTTGAAAAGGGTTTAAGATCGCAAAACGGCAAAGTTGTTCAGCTGCACAATTCACTCGGATCGCCACGACCAGTAAACGAAATTCGCACAATTTCTGTTAGCATGTACAGTGTAATCGCTATAAGTTGTAAAAAGACCAGGAAAATTCTTTGCAAACAAGTTCTCCATAAATGCGTAGACAGCTGTGCTTGATTCTTGAACCCAAATAGTTTAAACTCTCACAACTGAGGATACTCAACGAGGCAACTAGAATAGTAAATATCTAAGCGGAACTCTTGAGCTAAAATATCCTGACTCTTTTATTTGTTTTTATTGCTTTCAATACGCGTACTCGTAAAGTACGATTTGATTCTACGGTACGAAGCCCGAGTAAACGCTCTTAGAGCGTCTAGTTTTCTTTTTTTTTTTTTTTTTAAGCAAAATAATATTTAAGATGAAGCAATAAGCTGGGGGATACATGAGACAACATATATAATTAATTATTGGGCTATTACCTGAAAGAATATCCGAAAATGTCAATATCAGTCACTGTGTGATTATATAAACATAACCCACTTTCACTGGAAGCACTTTTTGCCCGAGGGGTTTGAATCAAGATGTTCATCCCGAACCAATTACGATATATTGTCACTTTAACTCCTGAAGGAAACAGCACCTGAAATGAAACAAGACCAATAAGTAGTTGAAAGAGCAATAAAACCGTTCTTCCCTTCCTCCCTTCCTTACTTCTTAAGTTTTAAAGTTTAATCTGGCTCTGACCCCTATGTACATAATTTGTTTTAAACTTTGCCAGAAGTTGCATCCTATCCTGCCTATTTTCACTGATAATCTTGATACAATTGCTAGCATTTCACAAGGCTTCTCACGGTTTAAATAAGGGGAAATGCCTCTCCTGTATGCCTTTTGAAGCCAGAAAGACTAAATCGAACGTCTTTATATTGAATCGTAAATTTTACTATTTAATTAAGAGTGTTTTTAACGTGAAATGCGAGTCTAAATCAATACAATCGAACACATATCAAAACCCCCGGCGGGGAACTGCTCTATAGCTTTCTAAAGGCCTGCTGAAATAGACTGAACAAGAGACTCCTACATAGAGAATCAATTACACTTCAAGCAAACTAGGCCATAAATCTGAGTAAGCAAAAACTCTGCATGTTGTTTATGTCAATTATTGACCGGAAACCCACGCACAGAATTCCATCCGTGCTAGCGAATCACAGACAGCTCTGATTGTTAGCTAAGGCGAGAGCGCCTAAAATTGATAAAACAAGGAAATGCTACACGCAGCAATTGAAGTGATTCTCTTGACTCTGTTAGTGGCCATGTTTTGCTCGCAGATAACAATGTCCCGGATGTACTTGAATTTCATCAAGCGGAAAAGTATTCAGCCATATCAAAGTTCGGGCCAAATAACGCCAACAGAAATGTCTAGTCCATTGTACCTCTAAGCCCTGATTAATGTGGCTTAAGCTCGTTGTTGCCTAAAGCAAGCTTCACAGATAATTCATTAGAAGTGTAAATAAGCAGTACAGATTTGCATGTTTTCACTATAAAATAATTATAAGTCGGGATATGTTTCGTGAAGAAACACTTACCACGTATTCGCTGTTAAAACCCGATAAAGTTTGGGTAATATGTATTCCAGGCGCCAGACGTTTTTTGCTGCGTACTTTTACGCGTATTGGAGACGTGTGATCGAAATATAGGTTTTGATTGCAACAGTTAAATTCTATTACATCATTATGATCCCGAAGCACTGTCCCACAGTTACAGGTAGCTGCAGTTTCGGAACAAATCCACTGTCTTACGTGTACCTAAGACAAGAACAAACGAGAAATAAATCTGCAGGTAAAATGCATTACTACTTACTGGGGGAACATACAACCCACATACACTCGGCAATATTTGGACACCACCACCATACAACGTGATGATCAGCAATAGAATTTTTTCATTGTCTAAGGATTCTTTAATTAAAGTTATTTTCAAAACAAATTAACCCTAGAAGTTGATAGTGTTTGAATCGATGTAAATTTAAAGAGAATATTTTGATAACAAATCTGAAGTTGTTGTTATTACAGTTGTAGTTAAATATTATTTTGTTTAAAATGGTATACCAACGAGGCGAAGGGGTCAATAGAAAGCAGAATCCATCACGTGACCTTCAAATAACAACCTGCAGATCATGGTCTGCTCATGCGTAATGTCGTTTAAATGAGTTTTGCTGCTAATAATATTCTGCTCATGCGTACTTGTAATGACGCGTTCGTGTGAAAAATGGCAGATTGCTTCCCTGAGCTGTCAGAGAATGATTTTCAAATGGGGGAAAAAAAAAAAAAAAGAAGAAAAATGGTGACCGAATGATCACCATCCGAGACAAATCTTAAACTCGTTTATCGCAAAATACCGTGATTTATAAGTGGCGAGCAGATCAATTAATTGATAATTGATCTACTCGCCACTGACAAATCACGATATTTCGCTCAACCTCGTCCAATAATTGTTAATTGTTACCATTTTCCTAGGGGAATTGACTGCCAATCACTGAACTACTGTATGAAAAGTTTGTTCTCAGGAATCTCAATAGTTCGTACATTATTTTCGTCGTGGTGAGGGAACAACAGAGGAGAGGTCGGGCGGAGGACGAAAGGCGTCGTCAATCTCTTTAGTTGATTGTAATAGGTCTTTTTACCTTTGTGAAAATTGATTATTTTTTTAGCTTAAATGTGATCATTCTTGTTGAATTTGATGACGTTATTAACTTGACTTTGATTGAATAAAATGAGAAATCCGACGTTGAATTTTGCACCATCTGGCTTTCCATACTGCCGATACCGATTTGAGAATCATGCAGCGAATTCCCAGAGCGCTCGGTGACTCTCTCCGGCCTTCGCCCCTCCTATCCTCTCCGTTATGAAAAGAGTTGATATCCCCTCACCCCGACGGCAAAACTGTACAAACTACTGATACTACTGGAACCAAGCTTTTTAAATGTGAGCATTTACTGTCAATGTACTTACAATCATATTTCAATTTATCCGACCTATGTAATCTGGACTCAGTAGAGGTAAAAGTAAGCCATTATACTTAAAAGTATTCGCTTCAAAAAATTAGTGGCCTGAAATTTGGGATTCAGAAGACAAAAGCCCGTTTTTTTGGATTTTCAAATGATGTTTTGGGGAACCTATCTAGAAGGACGTTATCAAATTTTAAAGTTAAAAAAAAAAAAAACAACATTGCTTCCTAAACGCTTTGCTCAGGCGGTGTCGGGCACATATCACATGGCAATATACGACCAATCATATGGAGCCAAAACAATGGCTGACACATTTGCCAGTGCGTGTTGAAGATACAATAGGTTGTCTTCTCTAAACGAAAGTCTGCTCTCGTAAAGAGAATCAAATGATTACCCTAGAGCTGCTAGTGTAATTGTCCAGGGAGGCCTTAATTTCCAGGTAAGCCTTTTTTTGTCTCTAGCTATATAGTCGATGAGAATCAATCTATACATTGAAGACGTTTGTTTAACATACGCACTTGACATGTATAATCGTTTGGTCTTTTGCTCGGAAACAGCGATCAGTATTTCAGTATAATGTGGATTATTATTTTTTCATGGACCTTAAGCGTAATAGTTTATCAGCTACAGGAGAATTTTGGCGGGCCAGTAGGAGAATCAGACAAATAAGCTTTAATCAACAATAAGTGCTTAACATGCATTGCACTGTCAATCCACTTACTGAGGGAGCAGTGTTACAGCCCGTTAAACCCGCACGGGTAGACTTAGTAAGAAACCGAACAGACTTGACTTGTAATAGTATCTCGTGGGTACCCCGCGAAAGTATTTTGGCGTCACGTGACTCTCGCGTTGTTTCTTCGTGTTTCTTCGCAAGAAATGTACCACACGTTTATGTCTCTCGATGGGGTACTATTTTCGGGCCGCGGAAGAGACTTTCGCGCAACATAATATAGAATATGGGCTTTCAGAAAATATTAGTTTCGACTTCAAATTCAATGTACCAGTGTGCTTTTGGTAGTATTGAAATTAGTTAAAATTAGCCCTTTCCCTCACGAGCTTCGATGAAGGTACTTGTATCGGCCTAAAATATTATAACACTTGGAGCTTTTGTTAATCAAATCAACGGTTTAGAAACAGTAAGACATGCACTATGAGCTACCCAAAGTATATTGATAGAAATCATCGCGTTGATCAGTAAGAGCGAAAAGAAATGATGTTTTTCGAACTTTACTCGATTTCGAAAAAAATTACAGCTCTTCAGGACCTTTGAATGGTATTTTCGAAAACAACTCACTATAGAGGTTATTTGAGCACAATATGAAGAAATCCGAAATTTCGCGACTATCATTCTCGGTATTTAGAGGAATTGGCTCTTAAACATTGCACAAAACTACTTGAGTGTTTTAACGTGCACCTAACCCCCAAAATTTTATTTCGCTTAAACGAATCCACTTGTTATATATTCGAAGCATTTGGGCGAAAAAAAAAATTGATTTTGGTTGAATCCTCGATTTTCTATGCCCTTTCAAAGTCGCGGCTGAAGTGTTACACGACCGCGTTTTAGGAAGTCTGGGGCGGCGATTGCTAATGACGTCTACCCAGGAACCAAACACAATGGCGCTTCAGTCAGCTCTCTGTATTTGCTCGAGAAAATGGAAAACAAAACTAATCGTTTCAATATATTTTGGAACTAAAACGTCCAAGTTTTGTTCCAGAATCATTTCTTTTTCGTCACTGGAGTCAGAGTAAGGTTTCGATTCGCAAGACACCGAAATAAACTTCGATCGAGCACGTTCGACAACTGTGAACTCGCTGCTTAGAGGTTTGAAAACAATTTGCAATATTGCAAACGACGACGGGGAAGACTTCTTTGCGGGCGAGCTGCTTCTATATTAGAAATTGAAAGCTAGATACGAAGTGGAGGAGCAGACAAACGAAAAGCACGCACGAAAACTCAAGGACTGCTTTGGATGGTAATTTAGCGAGAATGTATTTTGTCATGGTATGGTTGTTCTATTAAATCCAGTTTTTGTTTTACTTGCTGGAATGCTTCATGTTTATAAGAGTGACGTAGGTGTTGCAGTTTTGGAGACTTGATGTCCTTTAAAACACTGGCTTCGATCGATTGAAAATCGTAGAATTGTTTGGACCTGTATTTTTGAAGCTGCGGGAAGCAAGGCGGAATTGGGAAGGAAACATTTCATACAATTACCAATTTCACATTGTCACACTTTTTAAGTCGTAACTCCAAATAACCAGTGTAAATTTGTTTTTTCAAAATTTGCAGTGAAATTCGTCGGATAAGCGAAAAGGATGTGTTCCCTAAGCGGTCCGCAGACATGAATGTTACGCGGTCATATTTTCGACACTATTGCATAGGATGTTTGTCGCACTGCTGATTTCCAAACCTTCGGAAAACTCTGTGAGTGAAACAATTTTGTTATCATGTAATTCTAAAGGATTAATCTTCGACTTTTATCTAAATCGAAAGAGAAATAAGTGTTGGTTGGCGGCGTACAGTTGCGACCTATTTACATATCACTATACTTGGTCGTAACGCTTCTTGATTGGTCACAACTTTGACGGCTATGTTATAAACACTGCGGGATTGGAAGATATAGGTTGTCGGTAGTATTTCGACAAATTGCTGATTGGCTTTAAGCAGAAAATTTTGAAAATAGCGTTTGAAAGTCTGCGGAACAAATTCCAGTGAGAGTTCTTCAATGGTTGTCAAGGACTCAGTTCGCTCGTTTCGGTTCAACAAAATCAACCATCGTTTATGTCTTTATTGTACCATTGACCGATCATCGCCAGTAAATTGTACAGTATATCTTGTTTTTAGATCTGGGATATTGCTGCAACAGCCGATAGCACTTCTGGAAGGAATTTCTGTGCACTTTTCGAATGTGTATTGCACCATCCTGAAGGAAATGAGAGGACGTGAGATATTCGACCTTCCTGGGTAGACGTCACAAGAGCTGCTGGACTCATTCTCCTCAAACTCGGTCGTGAAACAAAATGGCGGTGTTTTGGGGTTATTTTCGACATTTCGTCAGGGCACAGAAAATCGAGGACTGATTTAATCGAATCCAAACAAATTTTGGTAGAAGTGTTTCAAATAACAAGTAGATTCATTTCAGCGAAGAAAAAAAATTGGGGGTTAGGTGCACTTTAAAGACAGAATAATAATTGGGTTTTGCATGCGAGGCTCTCGAACTTGTTAATAAAATGGTGCGTCAAATGACGATTTTACCAGAATATGGAAAGGTGCATTTTCCTTTCAGAAAAAAAAGATATTTTGCCAAAAAGAAACCTATTCAGTAGCTTTTGTTTATGCCCTAGCCTATCTACCATAAAAATATGAGCCAAATCGAATTTTAGACCCCTGCCGCGAAATTAAGAATTTGTCTGATTTAGTCCTTCGGCCAGACCACTTTTCGGTACCAAACCTAAGGACAAAACCTAAATGTTATCAGCTGATACTACTGCGTAAGTTGTTTTCAAATTTGTCTCATAACCTTTCTGAGTGAGTAGCTTTGTGTGAGACTTTTTAATTCAAAATTACGTAAAAATATGGCTTCAGCATGGAAACGAGGCTCAGAAGAAGATCCTCTAAACATATGGTTTTATCAGTACTTTAGATATTTAAGGAAAACATTTGTATTTCTCCTCGAAGTTGTTAGAAGTAGAAATTTTTGTCAGGATTACACGAAAAACTAAAAAACAACCGACGGTGTTATTCACATTGCATCATGGCTAAATCCAAGATGGCGGTGACAGCTGTGTAGGCACCTGTGTAGGGCTAATTTGTACTACAATTTTGGTTGCTTATAGAAACGAGAAATGTTTTCAGGGGATAAATAAACAGTAAGCATCTAGATAAGCATTTAGAGAAATCAATTAACTATATATTAAGCTGATAGTGTCGAAGTTTGACAAGAAACTTACAGGTCCTCGAAATAGGCGTTCGAGTATATATCATTCGTCATTTTATATGAAAGGTGAAGCAGTAGATGACATAATGAGAGATTTTGAAAAATATGGAGTTTGAAATGTATTAAAAGGAAAATGATATTAAATAATAGTTTTCCTTTGATATGAGGTTGATTTCATATATTGCTAAAGATAATTTCATTCATATATAGTGACTAAGTTAATTTACAATGACTAGTGCGGATGGGCTTTTGTGCTGCTTTTGTTGTTTATATAAAATCAGTTTTGGTGAAGAACGAACACCAGAATACATAAAAACTAACTTCAGGGCTTAAATTAAACCGGTTTAAAAATGGCTTTTTAAAACCTTTAAGTCTTAGTATTGACGTAGACCCTTGCTTGACTGAATAGTTGGCACAAAAAGAGGAAATGTCACGCCTGAAGAACAAAACATCGATCACAAGCGATTACGTTTAGAGCAGTCCAGTTGTGCATGTATTATTCACTGTACTGTCAATGACACGAAACTAGTGGGACCAAAAGATGATGAGTCCTGGAGTACACTTGTAAGAGGAGAGTAGCTGCTGTTCATAAACACAAACACCTTGATATTGCTGAGATGGCATTAAACGAAGGAGAAATCCCAACATTTACTATCACAGAAAATGTCGTAGCGTGTTCACCATGAAAAAGCTACAAGATGAGTATGCTAATCTCAAGTCAGAAGCTACCAGATGGTTTTTGATTACATCAGATTGGATGTTCTTGCAAACGAGAAAATAGTCAGATTGACTGAAATGACAAAACTACTCATATCGTACGTATCTCACGTCCTTGGTTGTTGAAGAAATCAAGTTATCCACAAAGAAGTACACCAGACGGAATCTCCAGGCAAAATTTGGCGATTTCCTCCTATTTGAAAATTTGTTAGAAACCATTATTGTTCCCGCCAATTTGACACACTTCATGTAGCCAAATACATAACAGTCCTTCTTCTGGAAAAACAGGACAATGCAAGCCAGTCTTCTCGAGGAGCTAAAATATACACCGGGCTACTACTGACATTGGCGAAGCTACTCAAAGAACAGAAAACAAGATGTCATAGCCTCCACGCCCTTCAGATCTCGCTAACAGAGCAGTGAATGTTCCCAAAGAGCAAGGTTCGTTCTTGCAAACATATCTGACTGGAAAAAAAGAGTGGCCAGATGAAAACTGTCATCCAAGGGTGCAGAGGTGGATGAAATCCTTCGCCCAAGATCTGATGATGCTGTGGAGCGCAGACAAGAACTAGATGTTTCAGTGTCTCCAGTGTGGTGGCGGCCGTAGGAGAAGAACTTTGCAGATGCCTAGTTGGTATGTATGCTTTCACTGGTTGTGACACAGTGAGTGCCTTCGCTTGAAGGGAAAAGATAAGAACCCTACGACTTGTCAAGCAACAGACATCTTACCAAGAAATGTTCAAGCAGTTGGGGATGTTCTATCAGTTATGCTTTTTCAGAGCCTTCAACAGTTTACATGTAAGCTCTACTGCTCTCAAACAGGAACTGATAACATTAATGAGCTGAAGTACAGGTTATTCTGTGCCAAGAAGGGTAACATCGCCTCCACCCAATTACCACCTTGTGTTGACTGCTTGTTCAAACATGCAGCTCGAACGACCCCATTGATTTTGGCTGGCGGGAAGACGGTGATCACTTTATCATTGACTGGACGAGTGGTGACCCAGCCCCTATAGCCGTGCTAGAATTACTGTCTTGCTCGTGTACAAGGTCATGTCAACTTCCTGCCTGTAGTTTCTTGGCAAATGGCTTGAAGTGCACGGATGTGTGCAAGATATTAGACTGTGACAACAGATGTGAAGATTCTATCGAGGAGTTTGTCTCAGATGACAGCAAAGAAGACGAAGAAATCTAACTTTAGTTATCAATGTAACATATGTACAAGCAGTTCTTATATCCTGAATAATTATTCATATTTAACATTTGGCACGTGCAGCCATAGAAACCATCCAGGAACAATTTCTCTAAGTTAAGTACAAGTTGTTGACGTAAGCGCTGAAAGCGTTTGAGATTTTCGATAACTAAAAACCAGTGTATGTAACATGACTGTATTTGCATTTGCTTGTATTTGACCGTAGTAATCACATTTGTACCAGTTCTATCTGTTCAGCCCAACCGAATCATTTGCAACTGATCCCGTGATAAGCCTGGTATAGCTACATACTCATTTGATATGGTTATCATATACCAAACTAAGCAAGAGGGGTCAATGTAGTTTAGAACGAGCGTTCGAAAGTAACTAATGCAATTTACAAAAGCAATTTTTTTTTTCACATTTTCCGTCTTATTGTTCGTATTTATAATTTAACAAGTTTTGCCATGGAAACCAGGGATAACACCTATAAGTCATATATAAGTTATTGGAGTTAGGTCTGAAAACTACTTTTGAAGTTTGCAGTTTTAAGCAGTTTCAGTTCTGCTTATTGAGCCAAACCGAGTGACGTCATCTAAGCAGGTGATAATCCTAGTAAAGCTACTCATTTGGCATAGTTCTCATACACCAAAATAACCTAGAGGAATCAATGTTGTTAAAAATAAGTGTTAGAATTTGTCCCTCGTTTTGGTACCAAATGGCTCTTTCCAGGGTCCTGGGCCATAGCACTCTTAGCTGTTGAGGTTATAGGCTCATATCACAGTTCTATGTATGTTAAACATATTCGGAAAGTTTCAGAATCAAATGTTTCTTTGGTAAGGAGATAGAGATGTGCGCCTGGAGGCTATAAAACAAAGGTTTTGTGGGCGTGGCACGGTTGCCATGGTAACTCTTTGTGTCGTTTTTGGTGTCAAACAATTTCTCTTGGTGAACTTAATAACCTGACTTCAAAGATAATTTGTTAAAACTTAATACAAAAATTTCTATGTTTGGGAGTACCATTCCACCTTAAGGTAACATTTTCCAAAAAAAAAAAAAAAAAGCATAGACTCTTTAGCCACCTTTTCGGAGATATCCTATATTACACATATCAAATATAATACTTTCAATTTTAGATTTCATGTCCGCCAAGAGTGCCTCTTTGTAACCACGCTTCGGCAATTTCTCTTCAGTTTTTCTTTGTTTTGATGCACTTCGCCTTCCTTTTTAGACTGCGAGCAGTCTCTCTTTTTCTCGAAAACCTAGGGGAAGAACTCTAAACAAGTAAGCGTGCGATCGAACGTGACGTGCGGGCGGCATGCGGCGATGCCCCGAGGCGCCAGTAGCGCGGGCGCTGGAAGACGAGCGAAAAGAGAGACTGCAATGGTTTCATACAACATTTTGGATGCCCGGCACACTGGTGAGGGAGTAATTCTATTGGTCGGTCTACGAAGTTAAGACGCATATCTGTCAGTAATCCTTATAAGTGACATGCAGCGCACGTCAAACTCTGTTGTAATGTTTGTCTCCTACGGTGCGACTCCTAGCTCTTGCGGCTCGAGACTGAAAAAAGTTGAATTTTTGAAAATAAATTAATGGCATAAACATTTTGCTTAATGGTTTTGTTAAATTCGAGACAAAGCAACGGTTTCTTACCTTAAAGTAATTTTGTGTTTGCTTTAGTCTCGCTCGACTGCCGGCTGAGACTGCTTGAGTATATTTTTCTTAATCATTTCCAGACAAGACACGGCTTTTTCTTTCTTTTTCCAGACTCTCGTACCTGTTCAATGCCTCGACAAGATCATTTTGTATCTCATCTTTCCCTAGTCCCGTAAAATAGTATCTAAATTCTCACCATTTTAAACACTGGGGCAAAAACTTTGAAATGATGATGTCAATCGTGTGTCTTTCCTCTAATAGTACATAGGCGAGAACCAATCAAAATGCGAAATGACGGCTACTTCTTAGGGTTTTCGAAATGTCTGTGAGGAGGATTTAGATAAAGTTTTGAACGACTAATAGATTTATACTAATTAGATTAGTTGCTCTCGATTTCTATGCGTGACAGTTGACTCGGGCTGCGCCCTCCTCAACTATCATGCGATAGAAATCTCGAGCTCATAATCTAATTGTTAAATAGTTTGCGAGGGGTTTCCTTGAAAACGGCGCGCGTATGATTTTTGTTTTGTTTTGTGTTTGTTTTTGTTTTTTCTGGAGGACCCCCGGGGAGGTTTGGAGTATCCTTAAGCACAAACGAAAAAGAAGCTTGCGAGTTGTAACTTCGCTTCCTGGAAAAGTTTTAATTCCTGCTTAATACCAACTTTGGGTTAAACTACTGGTAAACTTTAATAACGCAGACGTGATGAACGTAAGTCCATCCCATACTATTTTCTGTCTAACTCATAGCATATTTCCTACTCCCTTTTCTACCTACCTTTCTGTATAACTTACCTCAAAGTTACGTTCAGCATTGCGGTATAAGATGAAGTCTCCGTGCCCCATAAAGGTGAAATATTGATACCTGAGTTCAAGAAATAATACGTAAAAATACTGAGTTCCAGGACGTACATCCAATTTTAGTGGTACAGGCACTCACGCGAATGTATAAGGGGTTGAGGAGAATTGATAAATGGACCCAGACTATTTTTCTAATTGTTAAGGGCACCTCGAGCCATTATAACTATGTTAATTACATACATTGAAAATTCACGGAACATACACGTGGTAGATAACCGTCTTCGAAGCAAACATTTTTTCGTTGCCTGTTCAACCAGGTGTTATTTGAAACTGATTTTTTTTTTCCTGCCCAGCGCTTTAAAAATGCTTTCCAAAGAGACCTCTCTCGGTCAAGTGATGCGGTAGTCCTGGAGATGCAGTTTTTTCGGCCGTGGACCTGCATGCCAACCTTGGTAAATATTACACGGCACTTTCGAAATTAGATGTGAAAAACTTTGAACCGGGACTTTTCGGTGCGAAAGTCCTAACAAAGGAGAAACACTTATTTTAGCTGTCCTACATGTACGCTTTGAAATACCTTTCGAAAGAGATGCTTTTCGCCTCAATCCGTTCAGTATTTTCCGAGAAACGACCTTCGGGCCGGTTAGAAATAAAAGTATTGGCGCTCTGTGTTAATCATTCTTGAAGAGGAATCACTCAACTTCTATTTTACTTCGGAGAAGCAAATATAAGATAATTTTCCTGCCCGGCGCTTTGAAAACGATTTATAATGCTAACAGTGCGGTAGCTCAAAACAAACCGATTTTTTCTTTTCTCTTAAGAAAACATCCATCTGAAAACCATGCAGTAGATTTTGTCCAGATTCTTTGTAGGGTTACATAATAAGGTGGTAATGTAGTGGGTAGAATATTATCACAAAATTCTTTATCGTCTAAGAGATATCGCGGTCAACGTGCTGATGATCGGTTTTAGGTTAAACATTGACCATACACCGAACGCAAATATGGCGGACCACTCGGTTGGCGCTCGGGAAGAATCGCATTACAGCGAGGGTAGTCAGGGTTTGATGTTTTGTTTTGACAATGTTTCCCCAGAAAAGTCATTCTTCGTCGTCGATTTAGTCTGTTTTATTTCGCCCTCCCAATGTGTTATTGTTTCAAAATGTTCTTTACCGACTATGTTTTGAAGCCTTTATCGGTTAATAAGTACAAGCCAAAAAAAGTCTGTAAATTTAAAACGTTCATGAGATTTTGCCAGACAAAAACGTGCTATATGTCAGTGGAGGAAAACAAAGAATTAAAACGAGTGTCATAGCGTAATGGATAGGTCGGTTGAGTAAGCATCAGATTCCAATCCATACTAACATTTAACTATTACAGTACCTGTTAATGTTAATCAGTTCTCTCGCTATAAAGTGCCTTCGATATAACAACCTGACGACGGCGCCACATACCTCAAAAATTGACTGCAAGCTTACATTCACGGACAAATCGATCCTGAAGAAGGACAAACCTCTGAGCCATTAGTTTCATTTCCGTCCGGCAGAGAGTTTCAATACCCAAAAACAATTCGCAATTATCTCGTTAAACGATGGGCTACTTTTCCATAACGTGTTTTCCTGCCGGCGCCATTTTTTTTTTGAGACTGGTAACCAGTCCCTGAAGATTCTCCTGAGTGCTCGGTACAACTCTATCCAGACTCGACAGATTCGTGAGAGGTCGACTTGTAACAAATCTAACTCCATATCTGACTTCCCATCGAGCGTTACCAGGAGCCATAATCGGGGACGGGGACCGTAAGTCTTGGGATCCGCGCGCACCTATGATATGGGACAATGTTTCTATTTTTAGAACAAATTGCGCCACCCTGACGACATATATCCGCGCGGATCCATGCTCATTTCGTGGGTTCTCGCGTGGATGTTGTCACGTTGCGTGATCAAATAGTGATTCTCTTGCCGATTTTTCACAGCGATGGCAGGAATAAGGCAGGGACTAAGAACCGAAGCGCTCATGTGTAGTTTTATGCTCTGAGCAACGGAAAAGGTGAGTTTTTCAGGGTCGAAAACAAAACTTCAATTTCGCGCTGTGAATGAATAATAAGATCTGGCTCGCGCTATTTGTAAGCTTGCGTAATGCTTTTGCGTTTGTTCTGACTTAGAATATAGCAAGAAAACTCTCTATTCTGGTATTGCGTTAATTTGTGAGTTTCTCAGCCAATGCTTAATCATAACCAAACCTGTTTTTGATGGTTTCTTAGTGTTTCTGCTTGTTTGGCGAGTTTTCAAAAGTTTTTGAAAGGAAAGTCTGACGGGTGCAAGTAGCTCATTTGCATAGAGCAGCGCGTGTATTTTCAAGTCCGAGTCGTTGTTTTCAATCATCAACAAATCTTGACAAAGATTTCTTTCGTTATCTTTTGTGCTGAGATGCTGCAAAAATTTTCACCAACACCAAAAGGCTACTAACATCATCTGTGTTTCTTCAACATAGTAAAATTTTACGCTGCGAAAATAAAATAGACAAGGAGGTTTGATAACTCCACAGACCACCCAAGCGTAATATAAGAGTTTGTATGGAGAGCTGTGGCTAAAATACAACAGTTTGTATGGAGATTAGAAGATGACATCGGAAGCAGAGAGAGTTTAAACGAGATTTAAGCGAATTTTGAAAAATATGCCCTACGGTGTTGTAATAAGAGACAAGGTATGAAACTCTGGCCAATTCGACGTCAAAACACAATAGCCGCGACAAAAGTTTCCCTGACCGGCAGACGTGTGAGGCATAGTTTGTAAGATCAAAAAGTTCTTGCTCTCCACCAGCGAGGTGATAATTGACTACGTTCCCAGTCTCGGCCGAGCGGTGACGACAGCAAATTGATCAACTTAACGTGGTCACGCATCAATTTCCGCTATTTTGGGCGTCATATTTCAACTTTTTGGCCAGCTAACACGGTGAAAACGGAACGTGTGATTCATTGGATTGCAGAGAGAGAAACTACGGGCCTTACCTTGTGAGTTCGGTGAGAAATATTGGAGTAAATGCTCTTTTTGTGTGCAAATTTGACTCGTTTCAAAATTCGCTCAAATCTCGTTTAAACTCTCCAGGATGAGAAAAAATGACACCGTTGAATGTTCAAGAGTGTTTATTCGGTAAATTACCCATACATTGATTGATTTCGATGCCATCTTCTAATACAAATTCTTATATTTCAGCCACAGCTCTCCATACAAACTCTTATATTACGCTTGCGTGACCTGTGATAACTCGACTAACAAAATCACTATTCGAGTTGATCAAAGAAAGTGTCATCGTAACTTTTGCTGCTTATTTCTGCTTTATTCACATATTTTCAGCTTAGCCTTTAATATTATCTCAAACATTTATCGATCTTAAACACATTTAAAAACTATTGAGATATTGTATGAGTTCGATGTATGCTTTCACACGAAACTGCAGCGGACGTACAATTTGTCATGTTTAGTGACTGTACAAAACACGCATCGGCGGGCCCTCTCACTATTCATGGACAACAGACAATTCACTGGATTTTTACACAAACAAAACTGAGCAGTATCTACGGACGTGAAGTTATTGGGCCTTGATGAAACATCAAGCGTTGCTTACAGTTCAGGCGAAACTTAAATCTTGCGATTATTTTGTTTTACGTTTTCGGTCGCGATAGACTGGCGGATTCCTCGCAAGCCTGTGGCAAGAGGAGGGAAACTTTGAAGTCCTGTAACGCTGCTATATCTAAATATATCCAGCTAGTTTTTTTGCTGTGTTATAGGAAAGCTGTTAATCTTCACCATACGTGAAATTTAAAGTGGAGTAATGTACAGCTCTTGTTAAAGAAGCAGCGGAACACAAAAGCTTATATAAGCTACATATTTAACAAATAAAGAAGCCCCGACTGTGCTCTGTTCTGTTGTAAAGCACTTAGGAAGCGGTAGAGCACGAAAGAAGTGTAGGGGAAAACACGAGACGTAGTCGAGTGTTTTTCCCTACTTCTTGAGTGCTCTACCGCTTCCTAAGTGCTTTACAACAGAACAGAGCACAGTCGAGGCTTCTTTATTTGTTTTATGATAAAGAATCAGATAATTTCCCCACGCATTCGGCTGAATTTTCAAACCAAACTTTATTTTCCAAACGAGCAAAAGTGGCGTCAGCCGTGAACTGTTCTCTGATAAAGCACGCTAAAATAAGCCAATCACAATCCTTGTTAGAATTGTTCAAATAACTTGATTGGCTAACGAAGCGACAGCTGTCAATCACAAACTAGACTTCAGCTAAGCTTTCAGTTTCGAGAAGTTTGAGCGGCTTTCGAGAGAAGGACGATGCCTTCAAAGTTCGCTTTTAAGTTAAGTTTTAAATACGGATCTCAAGGCAGGTAAAGGTTTATAGTCCAGAGGAATCCGGCCGTATTGTGGCCCATGAAAATGAGCACTTTTCCAGTGGAAATTACGAAACGCGGAGCTCAAAGCTTGTGGATGAAAATGCGAAATGCCAGGTTGAATTTGAAAGGAGGTACAGTTATTTACGGCTTGTAGCCGCATGCAGCAAGATTGCCCGAACTAGCGTAAAGGTTAGAAAGACTCAACGGCTCCCACTGGTTCTACTTCGAGCACAGAAGAGAATATCAGAGCAAGTTTTGCACTGACCACTCGTCGGTTTACTTCGCTGAGATGGCCGGAGAACGGGCGTTACTACACTGCATGTAAGTGTTGTTTGAGCAAACGAGCATTTTTAATTGTAAATTTACAAAAATAAAGCTTCTCATCATAAACAGAGACAGTTCAATTGTTTTCTGTCGTTGTTTTACTTCTTAGTATAATTTGTGCCTTCGTAACAAAATTAATGTCTTTATCGAAGCACTGTTTAGGTTGAGAATTTGTGTATTTCGCTACAGCTGTACATGTTTTGTCGACGGGAATCTAGCAAAACTTGTTATTTTAGTACAGTTTTAACACTACTGTTGCTAACAATATAGTCTCTGTGAGTCATATTTACTGCAGAAAAATTGCTCGCTTCCAGTGCGTTTGTCTGAGTTACAGGGGATGTTTAATTTGGGTCAAATTTGTCAAAATTCCGAAGCAAAAATTTGGAAGCCAACTTACCGTCATCAACCCGTGCTCTGTTCTCTGATAAAGCACGCTGTTTCAGCCAATCAGAGCGCGCGTTATAAGGAAACTTTATTATAAATAAGCTTAAAGTGGGACATACCTAAATTCGACACTGTCTTTCTCCACTCAAACTGGAGCAGCTTACGACAAAAATACTTAAGCAAAATTCCAGCAGACATAAACGCGTTGAGTTGTGGGCCAAAAGCATGAAAAAATTTGGGAATTTCGGACGTCATTTCCACCGCGCGACATCTGCAAAAATCCTCGCAGCATGTACGCGCGTGTGCCACAAGTGATGGCACAATTTGTTTTAAAAATTGAAAAATTGTTCCATATCATTGGGACAGCCCCAATACTAGAAATGGCGCGCGCTTACGGTCTCCGTCGCCGATTATGGCTCCTGGCGTTAATCGATACTCCTGTTGTGTGATATGGCTTATCGCTCAGGGAGTCAGACAAAACTTTTCAGGCCCGAACTTTTATTTACATAGGAATGAGACAGTCTTTTGCATTTTGCACGACTCGATCGGGGAATTCAGAGCCTCCTATTTCTTGGGATCGATGAGTTTTTAGACCCGTTCCGCAGGATTTATTGGGGAGTTTTAGCAATGACGACGGCGACGCCGAGGACGACGCCTTGTAAAAGAAGTATTTGTAGTTTACCCTCGAATGTCGCAACTGTGTAGATCTGTTCAGTACGCCTATCGGTCTAAAAACTTGCTCAGGCTAAATATGTATTATGACAGCGTTCAATTCAAAAGGAAGACACGAAAAATTCGCCATTGCGGTACACGTTCTCTAAAATATGTACGAATTTGTCATTGTCACGATGTTGTTTGGCAAAGGACGGCAAAGAAATGTACAAAGATTCAAAACGCACGTGCAGAACCATTGTTCTGCTCATTAAATCTATTATTT
Organism: Orbicella faveolata; assembly: GCF_042242905.1. Classification (NCBI taxonomy): domain Eukaryota; kingdom Metazoa; phylum Cnidaria; class Anthozoa; order Scleractinia; family Merulinidae; genus Orbicella; species Orbicella faveolata. Next base: position 19,928,006 of record NW_028301564.1, read on the forward strand.
GGTGACGTTCTCGTTGCCGTCGCCGTCGTGGTTTGCTAAAACTCCCTATTATCCCTGTGAAGACGGAGGTGCTCGTCGCAAATTGTCAAAAGAACTCCTAAAAAGTACCAAGATCCCGTTTTGTGGACAAGTCTTGAAATGTTTTTCCACCCTGAGAGATACTAATTCTAAAACAGCAAATTAACGAGCACTTTCGATGTAAAGGCGTCAAAGTTAAAAATCAGTTGATTGTCAAATATCTCTTGTCATAAGGAAAAGCAAATAAACAGCGATTACAAGCATCACAAATAGACACCGCATGGTCTAAAAAACTTAACTGTATTAACTTGACGTTTCGTGTGTTTACAACATACATCTTCAGAAGTGACGGTTATAACTACAACAAAAAGTTATAAATTTAAAAATAAAGCGAGGCACTGGTGACAAGCTAAAAATTAAGAACAAAATCGATACTTTGGTAGTTGATACTTTAATAAAGAAACAGCTTCAAGTACACAATTTCAATGTTTTCCACAATTTCGGCTCAGTGCTTAGTCGTGTTGCGAAAACGTGAGCCTACCCGGATTTGAGGGGAAACATCTTATCGAAATACTTTCATGATCATTCGCGAGGTCAAATGGGATAAAAAAACTATTTGAACAAGTTCAAAGTGAATGACAACTGATGTCATTATTCATAGTCAATGATAGACCGATAGTGGATGATGGTTTTGCGGTCAAACGGGAGCGTGAGTTTCAACTATCATCGAAAACGTGTTACCATGTGCCGTTTGCAAAGGGAATCGTGAAGGAGGGCAAATAGTCAGGGAATCTCCCGCCTCGTCAAACAAACCAACTCTATATATTATATTAATTAATATTAACTAATATATTATAGATTATATATTAACTCTATATATATTATAATTTTTCGTTATCAAATATTTTGTTCTCGGGAATATTAGCTTGTCAAGCTACTCTGAAATTCGAGCTTAAATAAAGTTTATGTATGTATGTATGCGTGTATGTGTGCGTGTATGTATGTATGTGTGTATGTATGTGTGCTTGTGTGTGTGTGTGTGTGTGTGTGTGTGTGTGTGTGTGTGTGTATGTATGTATATAGGCAATTTAAGTTTCCAGTCCGCTTTAACAAGCGCGGATGCGGTTTTATAACAGCCGTTCAGATTATCAGAAACGTACGTCTTTTGAACAGGTCTTTGGTACAAGTGCTGTTTGGTGTTTGTACCGACCAGATACACCACAGGTAGCCCAAGCTCCATATATGAGAAGCTCAAGTTTTTGTTGACCTCTGTACTGTTAGGTAATTTGCGTGATTTGCATATTTATAAGGGTTTGTATGGGGAGAGAAATAGAGCCTGCACATTATTGCAGAAGCAAGCGCGACACAATTTGCGGCTGTTCCTTTAATTTTAACATCACTTTCTTGAATGCCACATGCGCCAAGGAACAGATAATAAACCACGGGACAGAAGATTCGCGCTACTGCGTGGGAAAACCTAGTGATTTCGTCTGGCCAAGGGGAAGATTATCTTTATTCAGATACTGGTCAAGATTATCGTTATTTTCCCTCTCAGATGTTTGAAGCCTCTCTTGCCCAAATTCCAAAGTTTTCCAAAAAGACTTTCCGTTGTTTGTTTTTGCTACAGGTGATAACACTCGAACCGACTTGCGGATCTGGCGTTTCCAGCAAACGCTTCATTACTGGAGTTGCCTTTGTGGGAGTTGACTTGCTAATTTTACCTTGTATCAATTCCTGGACGAATGAATACAGTGATCCAAGATTCCGAATCTTGCGAACACAAGGATTACTGACGCGACTTGAATGCTTCTCACATTTTAACTTTCTGGCAGATTTGTGCTAAAACTTCACCCTTGCAGTCCTTCCATTTAGACGGATTGAGTAGAAATATAGCTTGATTATAAATTACCAAATTTTTTTCATCGAGATTTCTCCGTTCCCACCCTGCGCTCGTTGTTTCAGACATATTTTGACAAGTTAAAGCTTATTTTGGTTCAATGTTCACTTCCGCTACGGAAGGCCGAAGATTTTATTGGTTAATTTATGACAGCCGATGACAGCACGAAATCTCAGTGTGCGGACTTAGGCATGAAAGGCCAAGTGGGTGATTTTCAAAGTCCAGGGGTTAGTCTGCAAGCGTTTCCTTCCTTCATACCCCTCCCCCTCCCCCCCTTTTACCCGCTCCATTTCTCGCGCTGTAATTCTTTGCTCCCGAACCCCACAGAAACGCTTGCTACGCAGGCTATGATGTGCACTGTAGACTTGCCTACATAGATTTTCAATTTCAGACTTCGATGGAATAAATGGACGCGCCTTTGACGCGAACGGATGACCGTTGGACATTGGCTGCACCATCATGGGAGCAAGACTAAAAGTAACTTCGACCGTCTGACGCGAAGCTTAAACTAGATTAAAAAAGGCTATCATGGGGTACGGGGATGTGTTCTCTCAAGATCATAATCTATTGTATAGTTACAAATTACCGAAAGGCATATAGAATGCTGAAACCAAACACAATCATTACAAAATAATAATAATAAAAAAACAAAAACAAAAACAAAACAAAAACAAAAACAAACAAATAAACAAACGAGACGAAATACATACATATATATATATTTCACAAGAACTGCAGAAATTCTCACCATTGGCTAATTAATTGTCATTGCCAATGAGCGGACAGAAATACAATTTTTTTTTAAATATATTGATGCAACGAGTGACGGCGGACATTTTGGCAATTGCTATATTTTCTTTTAATCCAAATTGATGTCTGTTTCTCACGCGTCTGTCTTGTTATTGAGAAGGATTTTCGTCATAAAAATGTCAAAATAGTCGGCAGATCGTACAATGTTATGACGAAATTCATGATCACTAACAGGACAGACGCATGAAAAACTGAGGTCAGTTTGTTAAATAGAATAACGAAGGCAATGATGGTGGTTTCGAGAAAACATACTTATTGAATCCTAACCATGAACACTGACAAATAAGAAATAACTCATCAAAAATGTTTAATACATGCCAGGATTAAAATCGAATCTAAGGACTCCCTCGGACGTACAAGGGAAGGGGGGGATGCCAGCCCTCCCCCCCCCCCCGTCCCAAGAGAGAATGAGGGGACAGAGAGAGGTTCCCAGTCTAGGCCTTGGGATTTGTCAGTTCCGCTAAAGTTATTTTGGGATTGCCGAAAACAGCAGGGGTGCGCGCGTTTCCGTTTATGTCCGCATGATAACATTCCTTAGGTGATCAGGCAATTTAGAAACGGCGGTCCGCGGGGAAATACACTTTGTAGATAGAAGCGCCTTTTGCAGATACATTAGAGAGAGTTGGTATTTCTGGATGGATAAATCAAAGTGGAAGATATATTTTCGCAACTCCTCGGGAATAAAATGGCACATGCAGACCACGGAGAATGCGGTTCTGAGTAGTCAACAGAAACTTCAAAACGTTCCGGCGGGACATGTTGTTAAGGTTCCATATACACGGGTCCGGACAAATGTTTTCACGGACAAAAACTTGCACGGTACACGGGACCGGCGGCACTGGACGAATTTTTGAACGGCTAAGTGTGCAAATTTGAGACTTGAAAATAGCAGGTCAACCTTTTGAACGGCACGGTTCCATATTTCGTACGTACTCGTGTAAATACCCGAACCGTGCAACTTTTTGCTCAGATAGCGCGGTTAAGGCCTGAAGTCTAGTTATGTTTTGCTTGGTTGCTTATTAAAAATGAAACATTTTTGTTACATTTTGTCCCTGGTTTGGTACATTTTGTTAAACTCAAGACAAAAGAAACAAACAAAAGCAGATTACAGATATGAGGAGACGAGGCTTAAATTGATCCTCTGTAGTTTGTTTTGGATTCGCGGTCTTTGCTGAAGCTTCCTGACGCCTCGGTATGTCGGGGGAATTTCTCCTGGTCGTTATCGGGGTACTTTTCCACAAAAATTTTGGTTACGTCTTCGTTCTTGTTCCTGACCGTTTCCCAATCAACTCCTTTCCCTGCTTTTCCTGCTTTGTAGTCTATAACTACATGTAGCAACAAACTCATTTCTTCATCAGCCCACGTAAAGTTTTGTCTGCCGCCGTGTTTGATTTGCCGCGTACTGCATCAGCTGCAGCATGATTGGCTTAAAACATTAGCGATAAGCAATCACAACAGAGACGTAAAAAAGCCATTCAAATGCCGCGACTGGTCTAAAATTTGCACGGAACCATGTAAACACCACTGCAATCTGTAACAGAATTTGCACGGATCCATGTAGACAGGCGGTCCAGGAACAAACTTCGTGCGTGCAAAAATTTGTCCCGACACGGTGTAAGCGGGGCCTAAGGTCGTGGCTGCTGTTATGGACTATGCACTGTGGCTTTTTTCAAATGGAGTTTACAATCCGATGGACTTCGACATTGATACTATTAATGGCAATGACAATTTTTTCCTCACACCGAAGAAAGAAAGGTTACATTAGTGTACATTAACCTAAGGTGAAGAAAACGTGAAGAGAACGTTTGTGTTTTCCTCTGTTGGAAAAACAGTCAGAAGGAATTATCCCTTTCGCTCAGTTCATTTCATTGTACTTTGATTGCTGGTTCAAAATTATTTTTTTGTCGCTTGCATGGAAGCTGTTTTGTCGTTGAATTTAATTTTTTTTTTCTGTCGCTGATCACTACCGCGCTCTGAGCTGCTCGACTTGCTCTGTTTCTCTGCGAATTCAATTAATTATTTCTGCCCGGGGTTCTCAATCTGTCGCTGATCGCCTTGCTCCAAGTTACAGGCGTTGTTTTATCGCTGTACCAGTATTCACAACTAATTCTGTTGTTACTTTCCCAAGATTGCCATGCTTCTAGTTGTTTAGTCGCTGTGCCAACATTCAAAATTGTTTGTCTCGTTTACAGCCACTCTCCAAGCGGCTCCAAGGTATTTGTTGTTGTTTTCAAAATTATTTCTGTCACAGATCATGATCGTCCCACTTCGAGCTGTTTTGTTGCTGGATTCCAAGTTATTTCTGTTGCTGGTCGCTTCGCCGCGAGCTACTTTGTCACTGTACCGCTATTCAACATTATTTCTGTCGCTGATCACTTCAGTCGCTCCGAGCTGTATGTTGTTTTGTTGAGTTATTTTGTAGGCTGATCGCTCCACTCCGAGTTGTTTTATCCGCGCTGTTAAGGTTCAAATAAATTTCTGTCGCATAGAAGGGATTGCTTTGTTGTGGTATAGTATCCAAATTGATTTATGTCGCTAATAGCTAGGCTTCGAGTTGTTTTGGTTTCTGGATTCAAAATATTTCAGCTACCCTCCGAACTATTTGAGGGGTGGCGAATGGTCCTTCAAAAACTCGCGGTCTCGCAAAATTGTAGTCGAATTTCATGGGTCTCCCAGTCTCGTTTTTTTAGCGGTTCTGTACGTCTCGCAGTCTCGATTTTTATACGAAGCTCTCTAAGAGTCTCAGCTTTTTGCAAGGTTAAGGGCATAGGCGGATTTAGGGGAGGGGCCCAGGGGGCCGTGGCCCCCCCTTTTTTTTCTTGTTTTTTCAAAACGTTTTTGGACGACCCCAACCCTTCTAATCGTCCTCTGAGAGTTGTTATAATTATACAATCAGGTGCCAATTTTAATCAATTTCGGATCTTTCCTTATTTAAAATATATTTTGTGTTAACAATTATAACATATTATCAAATATTCAAACAAACGCAACGCAAAAATTAAAATTTGCGCTAATTGTTAACGCCAAATGTAACATGCGTTTCTTTCGGTTTGAAATGACGAGGAACACTGGACACGAATATTGTCACGCCCTGTCCCTTGCTGCACTGCGGAAGAGTGAAATATTTTATCTGATGTTTTCGAGGAAAGCAAAGAAGACACTCCATGTTTACATTTCATCGTGAACCAGGTGAGTACGTTACTTATTTGACCTAAGTTAAAGGTAATGGCTTTTTTTTTTTAGATCTGTATCTGTCTGTTAGCGGGCACCGTTCGAGCTCTGCCTTGGAGACTTTGTTTGGTGATCATCCGCCCCAGCAAAAAGGCAAATGAAGTAAAAATAACTTTAGCTTATATTAAAGCACTCAATGTGATGATTTGTCGCAGAAGGTCATGCGTAAATTGATTTATAATCCTGAGTTAATTTCTCGATAGAAAATTCTGACAGAAACGATTAGAATCATTACAGAAATAACAGTTTGCTGATGATGTTTCAAAAATGGATCAGTTGTTTCTATTTGTGCCAGGTGAAAGCGAGTTTTAAAGAGCAAGCTTGATTATCATTCGGTGTTTTTATCATAAGTAACGTTTCCCTTCTAGAACGTTTCACTGTAGGAATCAGCCGTTCGTTACAGGGTTTCACACTGAATGTTATTGAGGCAACAAGCATCTTAACGTTGCGAAGGAACAGCTGAAAGGTATGCGCAAGAATGCTAAAACAACATTTGCAAGTTCTGTGTATGAAAAGATCAAGAAGATGGCTAAGAAGGCAAGCGCCAAGGTAAGCATTCCTCGAATTTTTGGTAGGCAGACATTAAGAAACAACACCAATGCCAGGAAACCAGTCGCCTACTTTTGACGGGCAATATTTCTTCCTTTCCTTGACAACTTGTTGGAGCAAATAAATACCCGCTTTAATGGACGATCAGAAGCGGCATTGCTTGGATTGCTACTGATACCTGCCAACTTTCAGTAGCTTAACTTGTCTTCTCAAGAGAAACTTAGTCAGCATTATTCCCCCGATCTGCCGTCCTCAAGCAGTGCGTCGCAGGATCTGGAGCTGTGGAAGTGCTTCTGGTATGTTATTCTGCGTTAAGGTATCAGGGTAGGTGGATTTTTACGAAAAATGCGAAAAATCTTTTTTTTGGCTGTCCAAATTGAGAAGACTGAGATAAATATTTTGCAAAAAGAATGGGAGAGAGGGCTTTTTCACTTTTTAAGTTAAAGTAAAAAAACTATTTTTGAATATTATTACAGCGCGTTGACACCTCTAATTAAAATTCACCGCCAGTTGTCACAAGTAACGCGAATTGCGGTGTGATATTTCATTTGCGCACGCGAACTGATCTTGATCTGGTTGTTTCATCGCAAGTTGGCTTTCGTTCTCGTCAAATTTTCTTTATGTCAGGACGAAAAATTCTTGCCCATTTTCGTCTTCGAAGAGGCCGAAGAGGCGAAAATCTGGTGGAACCCACAGGTTCAGCGTCGAACAAGATCTTTGGCTCTGAGCGACCGTGGGTCGCACTGTAACCAAGAAGAATGGTTGAGGGAACTCGAGGACACTAGTCCCACCAATGAAGCTAAAGGACAAAATACAACAACTGCTAGTCGCACGAAATTGTTGTAGAACCGACGCGATTCCGAAACTTCCACAACGAGAGAGTCAAGCGCAGATGTAGATGTTGACAATGTAGACCTCGAGATTTCCTCTTTTTCATGCTTGTTGGCTTCACGAGGCATGGTTTCAAAAAATGCCTGGAGAACGAAGGAGCCTAAACTTAAGCAGCATAATACCAACGTCGCCGACGAAATCTTTTAAGTAAAAGATCACAGCAGTTTAACTTGTAGTTTGTCCCTTCTCGGACGACTTCACTGCGACGCGGGTTTCCGCGCCAGAATATTAGTCGTCTGTTTATTTCAAGTTGTCATAACCCATTGTTGTGGTAAACTGACCCATGCCGACATCTGTCCGTGCAGAGGGGATTTTTAACATCTATTCATACAAATCTCATAAAAGGTGTTTCGTGTTTTTCTCGATAAAATAAAACTGCATATAAGGATGAACATTTTTAGTTCGTTTACGCGCGTCGTCCGATGGAATTGGCTGAAAATCGGCAGGTATGTTCTAGGATACCTCCTTCGAAAAACTGTGTCGGGCTTTGTTTAATTTCGCTTCCGTTTCAAAGTTATGGCCTCTTTTGTAGAAGGAAACGTCTGCATTAAAAATATCAAAGTTTAGGAGGGTGTACAAAAAAAAACAAACCACATCTGGAAAATCGCAGACACCATTTTTGAGGGTGATGTGTGAGAAAACATTTCCGATGTAAATCGCGCCGCTCCGATAGTTCACGCGCGGAAGCGAACCAGTTTAAGCGAAGCAGTGTTTCTGGGTATTTCTTTTAATATCACTGCGACAATAACGTTTTAGAAAATTTCAAAGATATGATTGTGTTCTATAACTATTAAGCTTTCAGAAAATGTACAGGTTGATGGGTTTTCTTTTAAAGCGCCAGGGTAAGAGCGCGATTTCCAAACACTGTCAATCCACCTACCATGATACTTTAATACTATACATGGGTTACCAAGTTTATAGTGAAACTGTGATAAGCTGAAAAAACCGATAATACCTTGTCTTGAAATATGTGTTTATTAAGGCTTTTATTTTTTGGAACAACGCTACCGTAAAATTCACGACACTGCAAGAGACATCGAAAGCCTGCAGCTCAAGCCTCTACCCCAATGTCCATACAATTCTGCGCCTCCTGTTAATCACCCTAGTCACAAGTGCAACTGTTGAACGTAGCAACTCTTCACTGCGCTTTGTGAAGAATGTTTATCGCAGCACCATGGGAGAGGAACGTCTAAATGCACTGTTATTGTTCTTTATTTACAAAGACATACCTTTAAATTATAATGCAGTTGTTGACGAGTGCGCCAAACGAAACCAGAGAAAGATGACATTCATCAAACCACTGCACTGATTTATTTCGATTAATACTGGAAGTATAAATACAATGCAGTGACTCTGTTAACAGTTCGCCTGCCACTAACACTACGATTTTGCTTTGAAAATCGTTTTTATAAAATGCTCTTTAATTCTATCTTCCGAAACGTCAACGTTACTTTACTTTGCATCAGGAATACGCCCACAATCATGTATGCTGCATCTCCTGAAAAGTGAAGTTTTCATTGGGGGGGGGGGGGGGGGGAGGTTGGGGGACTCGGTCCCCTCTTTCTGAATTTTCTGGATCCGCCCCTGAAGGGTTTCGAAGTTCCGATTCGTTCGTTTGTTTTAATAAATGACGTCTTATCGTCACTTGATATTGAATTTCAGTAAAGCAATTTTCCGAGAAAAACTTAATCCTAACTTCTGCCAAATTGTCTGAATTCCACGAAAAGCTACAAAACTTACTACAACGTCATTTTGGCGCCAAAAAAAAAGTTATTTAGTTCTAGGAGATCCTAACGTAGTGTGTTATAGTCGAATTTCCAGTTCCAGCTTGTTCGCAAAGGCTGGCTAAAAGGCTAAAAGGGGAATCAAGAAGCCAAACACAACCCAAGATAACTCATGATGAAACCCACGAAGTCGAGAAACTTATCTGTTGTCCCCTGTGGAATTGAGTAAAGGCACAAGTATTTACGACAAAAGGCTCCTTTGTAAGACTTCTGTACAAACTCATTCTTGCTCATTCTTATAGCTCTCAACTAAATCTGGGGTTCGAATTTTAAGAGTCTGAGCCCCTCGCGCTCGCACTCAAAACAGTTTGAAGTCTCGGTCTCGCAATCTAAAAGTCAATATGTCTCGGGCTTGCAAAGAAAAGCGCTGGTCTCGCCGTCTTGCAAAGTCTCGCATTTACCATTCACCACCCCTTATTTGCAGTTCGGCCAAAATTAGTCCTGTCGCTGGGTTGAGAGCAATTTTGTCGCTTGGGTTCAAAAATAATTTTGCCGTGGGAACCAAGACAGTTTTCTTCTGTTGGCTAAGATTTCATTCGTCGCTGCGTTTAGAGGTAGTAGGATCGCTACAGATTGAAACGGTATTTTATGTTATGTTACAATATCGAACAACATGATACTTCTCTACATGTTGTTATACAATTGAAGGCAAATAAATTCTTCCTTGTTGTCATCGCTGTTTTCTTTCATTCAAATTCTTAGGGGGACAAACTTTGATATTTCTTCCACCCAATGTTTTTATTCCAAAGAGATTGTGGAATCCATCATTTTTCTTTAAGCGCTTCTACTGACAAAACGTATTTCCACGCAGACTGCCCTTTCCAAAATTCCCTGATCAACGAGGTGAAAGGTATCATGTGGGCGTCTGGGGAATAGACTTCCGTTTCCGTCTAAAACTAAAAATAACTTTAGTGGAATCGACATATCCCAGCCAACGCTCTCAATGTCCCTCTCTGTCCCCTGATTTTCTCTTGATCATCCATAAGGTTTTTTTTCAAAATTTGAAAAGACGATTTACTCTAAGGGGCTGGAACTTTCAGTAGCTGTTCCTTCATTCTCTGCAAAAATTTCGATATGTCTATTGCGTGTCCATCATTTTTGACGTTGCCATGGCAACCATCAGATTTGATGCAGGTCTGACCAAAAATCAACTTTTTCAGTCCTGACTTTTTTGAGATAATTGTGTAGTCTTTTTTTTTCAGTTTTCTTCATCAAATTGCAAAAATTCGCGCATTTATACATTTCATAAGCATTGTGGCTTGATTTTGCTTTAATTTCCGTTATTTCTTCACTTTTTAAGAAAATAGTAAAATCCAAGATGGTGGATCCAAAATGGCGGGTCAAATGACGCCATTTGACGTCATCTGGCGTCATATGCAAGAAAAGTGATACTGTCCTGTAGAGAAGCCTAGAGCTATCTAATCAATTTGAATTTATTTCGCTCTGCCTTAACAAAAAGAAAACCCTTAGGGGGGGGGGGGGGGTCCATCCATCCCCCGGGCGTCTGAGGTTAAGAATAAAATGCAGGAAAAGAACCACGGCCGTAGCCGCTATAGCTTCAAGTAGCTGTATCCTGTATTTATTGGGTGATACCCATTTATTTCTGCCTTGGATTAACACTTTACAGTCAATCATATAACACTTACCCAAACGCTTCATAATGGGGATCCGTATAAGTGTAACAGCTTTGCACATTCTCCGAGTTATCTACAATTGATACCTGCGGGTGTTTGTGAGGAAAGTAGTTATTTGTGCGTACATGTTCATATACAGGAAAAAACAAAACCAAAACCAGACAAAAGAAAAGAAAACCCAAACAGCGACAAAAACAAAGCAAAAACAGATTGACATGCTATGACATAAAACATCTCACGCCAAGTTTCCTCTTTTATTCAGTGAACTAAGTTGCACTCTTCTTGGGAAATGGGAAAATTTATGTAAATATCTTCCAACTCCTGAAGTTCTATGGTGTGTTAAACACGTGCATAACTTTTAAAAGTAGTCAAGATACACCCATCTCAATAGATTATTCCGAAAATCATTCAATCCTCCTTAAAGCAGGCAAAGAGGAGTTTTTAATGTCTTTGAGTATTAAATCATTCTAAAGAATGAAATATTCTAATTTTTTTTGGTTCCATTTCTAAGTATAAAAGGGATGTTTCACAATCAAGATATAAAGGTGTCAAGTTGCTGGTTCCTTTTTATATTCCGTACCCTTAAAGTGCCTTAGATGTCTGAAAAACTGCTGTCCGCAGTCTATATCCCTATCAAAACAAGTGTATATCCAGCGGAAGCTGAAGATTCCACTGTTATTAAGGGCCTATTAACCGATTCATAAGCGCGCTCGCGCGCGTTGCTAAGGAGGTGAAATTTCACTTCCGGTTACTTACGCCAGCCTGCGCGAGGAAAATAAAAACAACTTAATAACTTGCAAATTCGCTTACATATTTATGTTTCTTCTTTGTGTTTCACAAGATGTAAAATAAAAAAAAAAGTACAAACAAAGACAAAATGAGAAAAAAACAGAAAAACAAGAGAAAAAGAAAGGGAAAAACTAACTCTGCGTGGCTTTGTTTGATCTTGCCGAAGTGCGCTGGTAGTGTAAATTGCGCACGTGCTGATTGGGTAACGTTCAATATATATATCGGGCGCACTTCCGGTGCTTAAGGAAGTATGGTCTTTCATTAAATCGAGCGTTTTTCGACGATTTTCGATTGAAGCCAACGTTGGAAACATCGCTATGCACTCTTTTTTCAAAATCAGGTTTTTTTTTCAGAAAATTACGAATTTTTCAATGTTTTGAAATTCTTTCAAAGTCTGACCTTTTAGAAATTTAACAAAATCTATGCATAGCATAATAAGGATTAAAATTAAAATAATAAATCAATGAAAAATATCTCGAAAAAGTAAATTGCCTTGGAGCCTTTGGATTTTTTCAGTATTAGTCACATGACAAAAGGCGTGGCCTGATGACCTCACCACTGGTGTTACTGGTCATGAAAAAGTTAAAACACATGAAAAATCTCTGAACTAACCAGAAATGATGAAGTTATATGAGAATAAATTTCCCTTAGCAACGGCTTGAAAAGATCAGTTAATGGGCTCTTAAGGGCTCATCCACACGTATCCGGATATTTGTGAATCCGCAACTCTTTCTTTCCGGATGCGGCTTCTGTCCACACGCATTCAGCGAATTTGGCAGCGAATCAGAATATTTTTTTAATCCGCTCTCCAAAGTGGAGAAAATAAATCCGCGAAGAATCCGATAGCGTGTGGACCGTGAATCCGGATATTTTCGAATCCCATCACGTAGCAAAATCGCGTCCAGTCTCTTGCCGAACAAGAAACCAATATGGCGGCACAACGTGTAGGCCTACTTTCTCTAGAGTGAATCCGGATACCATCGGATGCTTGTGGACAGGCGAATTCGATTTCAATACGCTACGTGTGGACGGGAAATATTTGAATCCGGAAAGAAAAAGTCGCCGTTTCAAAAGTATCCAGATACGTGTGAACTAGGCTTAAGTCTTTCTCAGTAGAGTACACTAAAAACACTTTAACATGAGGGATCCTTCAATTATGTATGATCGATATTCTTCATACAGTGATTGGAGCAGGGGTGTCAACAGAATTGAGTGTTCCTCTTTATTCAATATCTCTACCGCGATGAGACTTGACCCGAAACGAGAAAAACACCAAACAAGTGGGCTGATTTGCGCGAAGTTAAAGCTGGGGAGCGCTCGAGGATTTCTTCGATTTCGGGTTCGCCTCTACTGTGAAAACCTAGAGATTTTCATGGCCTCTATATTCTTCTCTATCTCTAGTGGAGAGCTTGAAATTGTCAAGGTAACTCATAAGACACGAATTTGGGATAAGCTGGAAGCCATCTGACTATTTCCAGTGCTAACGATCCTCCGAGTCCCAGACGAAACTTGTCGGTGAGGAAATTACACGGTAAATTAAAAGTATCGCGTTTTTTGGACTGAAAATGGGGACTTTCCTAAACGAAAAGTAAACGAAACCTGCTTTCTAAAACGAGGGAATAAGATTGTTGGAGCGTCGAACTGGTAAACTAGCTATGTATTTGTGGATATTGATAGAAGCACACGAACGCCGGAGGTCGAAATCTGTCGTGTTTCTCAATGGCCATTTCGAATACAGAATTGTTTTGTTCTTTGAGCTTCGTCTTTGAGGAACGAAATACATCTAAATTACAAGCTTAGACTTGATCAAGCATTTATAAATATATAGGGAAAGTGAAACAAACGATTAAGATTCGACTCTATATCTACCAACGGAGATTACCGTGCTGAAAGAAGAATGCGCTTGTCAGTCAACCGAAACGCAAACTAGTAAGTCGAGAACTCCCAGGTTATTAGCGCGCGTAAAATGGACATTTCTTTCTAAATAACAGTGAAGTGAAATGTATTCATTTAACTCATACTATACTGAACCTCTTTTCAAGATCTTGTTGAAGGATTTTCCATGATTTACTGGTACGAAATATGCAAATTTGTGTAGCTAGTGTTCGAACACAGTAATTGACGATGCATATACTACGGTCGGTCGACAAGAACAAAGCGAAAAGTTACCTCACCTTGGAATATTGTTTGCCGACATCTCTACTTATCTCTTATATTGAAACTATTTTAAATCTTTGATCTGGAGAAGTAGGAGTGGGCTACGGCAGAATCGCAACTTGTATTTCGGAGGAAATTATTGTTTGAACCTAAAAATGTTGTGACACTCCGAAATTTGCACGTTCTTTAAAGTCAAATTACTAACTTTTCGTGTTCATTGACATCTTTATAACTCTTTAAGAGCTGTAAGCTAACTTTTCAGTCATTATTTGTACCTTTATAACCCAAATGAGCGGGCAAATTGTCTATCCCGGCCTAAATACAGCTTTACAACTCGGCGATCTCGACTGGCGACCCACACTTCGAAACGGAAAAAAATATATACATCGCAGCCGTTCAAATCGTTGCTAGACTCCAAGTTGTAATGCTAGATGATATAGTTCCTTTAATGAAAATTCCAGTCCAGTTTTGATGAAATATGAATCACAAATAACCCGAAAATGTTTTGACTGCCCTCGAAGCTCAGTCAAAAGTCTTTTAATATTTGAAGCCTACGGTACTTTAGAGAACGATGCACCAAGGATCAACAGAAAATAAAAAGACTTACCCAAATCGAGGGAAGGTATTGTGCCCTGTTCCAAAATTCACTGTGTGCACCTTCAATTTTTGGAATGATGAAGTTATCAGCGTCGCCACTTTTGAAGCTTTTGCAGACGGCTGTTAAACGCACTGTTTTAGATTCAAGGCCGTTTATAAATAGTGTGCATTCATCACTGTCCATTGCTAAACTTTCTGGTAAAAACAAACCGATGTTCAGGCCCTCTCCAGATGGACTTGTTCCAACTGGTATTGCTGGCGTTATAGTTAGTTCTTTAATTTCGTCGATATTACATTCGGCAAGTTCCAGGATATGTGGTTCAACCTAACAAAGAGATAAAGAGATAAAATTATTATTTGGCTTATGTTGTATCCGATATAATGCGCGCTCTGATTAATTCAAATGAATTACTCTTCTGTAATGATCACGGGCCGATTACGGGCCTGCCAAAACAAAGCAAAACGCCCTATAATAAACGACTTAAGAGTGCCTGCCTGTAAAAATCAGACAAATTCTTAATTTCGCGGCAAGGGTCGAAAATTCGATTTCGCTCATATTCTTATGGTATGGTATGGTAAAGTATTGTAAAGCGCCATGGACAATTAGTGGAAAATGGCGCTATATAAATGTATATTTATTTATTTATTTATAGATAGGCTAGGACATGACAAAAACTACTGGATAGTTTTTTTTGGCAAAATATCCTTTTATTTCAAAGAAATATGCAAATTACCAAATTCCGTTAAAATCGTCATTTGACGCACCATTTTATTAAGCAAGTTTGAGAGCCTCGCATGCAAAACCACATTATTCCTCCGTCTTTAAAACACTCAAATATTTTTGTGCAATGTTTAAATGTGTACTGGGTTGATTTTAGGGAATGTTGCGTTGTCTCTTTGGGTGCAAAATAATTAAATTTCGAAGACATGTATTTTATTCACGTAAAAGTACTTCGTGAATATAATTAATTTTCACCATGTGCGAAACCTTCAAATGGATTAAGCTTCCGGTGGTTGAATTGAAGGAGGATGGTCTACAGATTCCTGTAAAAATTTCTTTGGGCAAGTGATTGTGAGCGACGCGAGAGCTTTTCAAAGTACGTTAAAAATGCAAATATTTGACCATCCGTCGTCAAATTTCAATTTACGGGTTGGACGTACATTTTAGCATGCGTCACATGACTTGACCTATGTTAAGTTGAAATAGACACAGAGCTAATAATTTCGAAATGTTCTAACCTCATTTGCTGTAAAAGGCAGGTCTAAAGCCGATTTGACGTGTTTCTCTCACCATTCGTCGCACATAAAGCAGAAGTTTGCTTTTGTTTACATAACTTCCGATGTACATCGCCAACTGTCAACTTATTTAATGGTCGAATACCATGAATCTGTGACCATCTTTCTACGCATATGAACATCACTGCATCTGAGTCATTTTTAGATAGTTGCTTGCTTTGCAATGCGCCAAAATACTACGTTTGATCGATTGCTGACCATTGCTGATAAGCGTCTCGGCGCAGCACAATCTTACAGCCGTTATTTGTTCGTCACGCAATGCTGTCACGGCATATGCTGCACATTTGGATCTATTTTGTATAGAGCACTCTCAGGGCAAGTGAAACAATTTAATCATAGTTCATCTGTTTGTTCATATATATAATAATACGTGTATATTTATATAATCGCATTCTATAGTGTACGTGACCTCGGTCCAAACCACGTTTGTTTCAGACAACAGCTGATAAAGCTAGTGCCTGTACTCACCAGAATTTAAAAAAGAAAAATCACCATAATAATAATAATAATAATAATAATAATAATAATAATAATAATAATAATAATAATAATAATAATGGCATTTCGGGCAGTATATCCACAGGGTGGCTCTTCGCCTGCCCGATGCTAACTAAATTTACAATTTACAAAACAAATTATAGATCAATGAAGCAAGAACTAGTTGAAATAAAAATAGGAAATCACAACGTGTCTAATTCGTGAGAAAAACGGACTAAATTTAATCAGTAATTACGTGAGTAAATAGCCCTGGCCATGCCATTTTGACGTATTTTGTTTGCTTAGTGGCGAGGCATTGGTATGTTTGTAACAGAAAATAGAGGACTGTTGTCAGTACAGTCCAAAATTATTGTCAGTAAAATATTGTAAATAAAACACCTATTGACCGGTTACCTCCGCGGCCACCATTTGGTCGTTCCGATAAGGGCTTCATTATTGTCTTTACCCCTATTAAGCGGCCACCCAAAATTTAAAAACTTTGTTTTGGAAAGGGCGATGGCAGAAAAGAGTCTGAAATGGAAGGTGCATGGCGAGTTATAATTCAAACACACGCCTATCATGATTGTCTTGAATTGACTCCATGTTCACCAAGAAATTGATAACCCGATAGTGAAAAATTAAATATTCAAGGTACACCAACCTCTATTTAAGCGGCTAGCCCCATTAAGCGGTCACCACCCATTTCCCCGAGGGTAGCCCACTGTATTACATGTAAACCAAATATAATTGCACAGCGCGAAAAGAACTATTGTAGACATGAGTTTAGCGTTACAGTATTACGCAGGGCATGTAATTAGCGGTGGTCGAGTAAAAGATAACAACAGGGGTAATGGTAAACTATTCATTCTTTTCATTTCTTAATTTAATCTCTTCCTACTCAATGCGATTGTGTGCTCCCAGTGGTTCCAAGCCTTACGAAGCCTTACGTATTAGGATAGAAATTGTCCTACCCCTACCCCCTAGAATGGGATGACAGCATTGCGTGACGAACAAGGAACCGCTGCAAGCACCAAGCCATCAAACCATGATGATCAAACGTAATATTTTGGTGTAGTGCAAAGCAAGCAACTATCTACAAATGACTCAGCCGTTTTTGACTTAGATGCAGTGGTGATCATTTGTGTCGAAAGAGGGTCACAGATTCATGATATTCGACCATTAAATAAGTTGACAGTTGGCGATGTACATCGGACGTTATGTAAACAAAAGCAAACTTCTGCTTTATGTGCGACGAATAGTGAGAGAAACACGTCAAATCGCCTTTGGACCTGCCTTTTACAGCAAATGAGGTTAGAACATTTCGAAATTATCAGCTCTGTGTCTATTTCAACTTAACATAGGTCAAGTCATGTGGCGCATGCTAAAATGTACGTCCAACTCGTAAATTGAAATTTGACGACGGATGGTCAAATATTTGCATTTTTAACGTACTTTGAAAAGCTCTCGCGTCGCTCACAATCACTTGCCCAAAGAAATTTTTACAGGAATCTGTAGACCATCCTCCTTCAATTCAACCACCAGAAACTTAATCCATTTGAAGGTTTCGCACATGGTGAAAATTAATTATATTCACGAAGTACTTTTACGTGAATAAAATACATGTCTTCGAAATTTAATTATTTTGCACCCAAAGAGACAACGCAACATTCCCTAAAATCAACCCAGTACACATTTAAACATTGCACAAAAATATTTGAGTGTTTTAAAGACGGAAGAATAATGTGGTTTTGCATGCGAGGCTCTCAAACTTGTTTAATAAGATGGTGCGTCAAATGACGATTTTAACGGAATTTGGTAATTTGCATATTTCTTTGAAATAAAAGGATATTTTGCCAAAAAACTCTCTAGTAGTTTTTGTCATGCCCTAGCCTATCTGCCATGAAAGTATGAGCGAAATCGAATTTTCGACCCTTGCCGAGGTATTGTCCATTTTTATGGACAGGGACTCTTAACACCGAACGTTCGGTCTCAACGGAAAAATCTCAAACCTAGTCTTGCCGTATTTTTAATGTTTTTATTAAAGTTCCAAGTTTACGTTTAAATCAATACGGCAAGGTTTCGGTTTAAGATTCTCCTGTAAAGAGCTCACTCTCCGTTAAAAAGTAGTTAATAAAAAATCAAAACAAAAAGAAAAACCAAAACAAACAAACAAACAAACAAAGAAAACTTGCTAATTCATAGAGTTTGACCTGTCGGTCTGATAGTAATGCAGTGCTAGTAATATTAATAGTTCTAGTGGCAATTGCGGTGGCAGTGGCACTAACAATAGCAATAGTAGTAACAGTAGAAAGTGAAGTAGTAGTTGCAGTAGCAAGTGCAGTAGCAGTGGCTTTAGCAGTTGCCATAGCAGTAGCAGTGGCAGTAGCAGAAGCAGTAGCGGTAGAGATAGCAGTGGCAGTAGCAGCAGCAGTGGCAGTAGAGATAGCAGTGGCAGTAGCAGTAGCAATAGCAGTAACAAGTGCAGTAGCAGTGGCAGTAGCAAGTGCAGTAACAGAGGCAGTAGCAGCGGCAGTGGCAGTAGCAGTGGCAGTAGGAGTGGCAGTGGCAGTGGCAGTGGCAGTGGCAGTGGCAGTGGCAGTGGCAGTGGCAGTGGCAGTAGCAAGTTCAGTAGCAGGGGCAGTAGCAGTGGCACTAACAGTGGCGGTGGCAGTGGCAGTAGCAGTATCAGTGGAAATTTACTTCCGGCAGCCGTAGCAGCGCCAGCCGTAGTGATTTGCTTAAAGTCCCTAATAACAGTAGCAGTAGCAGTAGCAGAAGCAGTAGCAGAAGCAGTAGCAGCGGCAGCGGCAGCGGCAGTGGCAGCGGCAGTGGCAGTGACAGTGGCAGTGGCAGTGGCAGTGACAGTGGCAGTGGCAGTGGCAGTGACAGTGGCAGTGGCAGTGGCAGTGGCAGTAGCGGAAGAAGGAGCCGGAACAGGAGCAGGAAAAGTACTAGAAACAAGAGCTGTTCTTGCAGTAGCAGTGCAAGTGGCAGTAGCCATACATTGCATATGGGCATAGGCTTGTTTATATTTATGTCAAAGATTAGTATTACTTACAACTGCATTTGTGTTTTTTTTGTTTTGTTTTAGTCCGTTATATTGTAGTCTTTAACATAGAGCTCCGAAAATTATACCAAAACAATTGTTCGCCTCAGGCTTGGTGAAAATTTCGTCTCGGTGAATATTAACCAATGTTCACTTCGCCGTAAGCCAATAATGGTTAAATATAAAATTTAAACATTAAGTATAAAATTTAACCATCTTCAACAAGCGAAGTGAGTCTTTTAGAACCATAGAAAACTTACACCTGGATTTGCTCTGCAGACTCCCAAATGATATTTTCATAACTTTGTGTACAAAGGTAACCAGCAATTTGTAGATTTGCTACCGACAACCGATGTCTTCGAATCCGGCAGTATTTACAACATAGCCGGCAAAGTTGGGGGATTAATCGGCAGAAGCGTTACGACTGACATGGTAAATTGAAGTGGCAGAGGTATGCCAACAACATTTGGTTCTCTTTCTACTTAGACAAAAGTCTATTTAATCGTTCAAAATCACATGAAAATTGCATTGGACAAACATCCTGTCCAATAACGTAGAAAATAAAATCGCGTAACGTTAAATGCCTATCTTTAAGAAAACAAATCCTTTTCGCTCGTTTTCACGAATTTCTCAGCAAAATTGGAACAAAATTTTAGGTAACAAGACAATCAATTGGTTATTCGGAGTTACAACTTACAACGTGAGACAACGTAATATCGTTAATTGGATGAAATGTTTTCTCTCGCGCTCGTTATTAGTGCGCGGCTTAAAATTACAGGCCCAAACCACAAGGTTTCAAAAGATAGAAGCCAAAGGTTTGGTTGAGATCTCTCTCTCTGTATGAATAATCAACCTCAAAGCGTTGGCCAGGCCAATTTTTGAATAAAACCGAGTCAAAAAATGCTTTTATCCGTTGCGTTGATGGATTAAGGGTCCATCAACTGATCTTTTTGAGCCGTTGCTCGGGAAAATTGATTGTCGTTTGACCTCGCCATTTTTAGCTAGTTCAGAGTTATTTTATGTCCTTTAACAGGGGTTGAATAGGGGTATGAAAATCCGCCGATCCGCAAAAATTTTTGTTCAAATCCAAAACCCCAACCACATACGGAAACAGGTGTAAACGCTCAAAGGCAAACTATTAAATTTGAATATCATTGTTAATTTCACACAAATAGTAAAGAAGGCGATATGCTTGATGACTATAATACAGTACAATTCTAATAACTGTGTCACACCTAAATTTAAATGAGCTTAGTTCGAAAAAATAAATAATTTAAATGAACTCATTAACATACCGACCAAGGCTGAAGAAAGATCTATGATCCAAGTTTCGTTTAAGAACATCAAGACAGGCACAATCCGGAATCTGCGCCAAAATTCACAGCTGATCCACGATCCACTGTGTTTTCAAAATCCGCGAATCCGCTCGATTTACCGCAAAAATCCACAATCCGTGCGCTTTTTAAGGCCAATCCCGTCGATCCGAAAACCTATTCACCCCGTCCCCCCTTCTTTAACCTTTTCATGGTCAACTTCGTTCCCAGGTTCTCTCTCCTCTGCGTCCCTATTCGTTGGGAGGAAGACCCTGATTTTGGCTGTTCTCCTGACCACCTGTAAGACAAACTTTTCCACCAGGGTAGAGTCAACGAATGATTTTTGTATATCTCAAGTGAAGCGAAGAAAAGGCGATCGCTGGTCATTGCTATATTAAAATACACCTGGTTCATGTTGCCTGAATTTAATAACCTCACGGCATATTGGTCGCTATCTAAAACGATGTTTTATTCACCATTTTGCAAAATCTAATTCTTGACTATGCCATGGAACCGTGTTTTAGCTCAACTGAAGCGAAAAATAGGCGATCGCTGGTCATTGCTATATTAAAATACACCTAGTTCATGTTGCCTGAACTTAATAACTTCACGGTACATTGTTCGCTTTCTAAAACGAAGTTTTATTTACCCTTTTGCAAAATCTAATTCTTGACTATGCCAAGGAACCGTGTGTCAACATCTGTCTAAATCATTTTACATTGTTGTAAATCATATGCTAGTCAGAGTGATCGGCTTCTCGGCCGCATGACAGGAATACTTTTAACATCAAAAAATACTGCAAAAAGACGAAAATGTATTACCTCCGAATACTGATCCACTGGTTTCACTTCGATTTGGTAGGTGACGTTTTAAGAGGCGCCCTCTGTAAATATCAACTATGGTTATTTGAACCAAAAAAAATCAAATCCCTTAAACTTTGTCAGATGAATGGTCTAGATAAGTGATTCACAACAATATAACTTTCAGTTCAATTCGATTCGTATTCTAGCGCTGGGGCTACCATCTTGGTTTTGCCCCTCTGAGAGGGCTTTCAGCGGCCATTTTAGGGCACATTTTTAACAATTTGCCATACAAAGAAAACGATATAAATCGGGGTAAAAACCCTTTATTCGAGACAAACAAATGTTCCTTGTTACGTTGAGAGGCTGTTTTGGCAATTTGCTTATCAATTGATTTTTTTACAGAATTTTAAACTTCTTCCCTTTCGGACTACTCGTGAAGCGCCACAAAAAGGCGATATTTAAAGGAAAATGTCGCCAAAAGTACATCACTTGAGATCCCAAAAAATACCCTCCACTTAAGGAGCAAGGTCTCACCTATAAAAATATGCAATAAAATTTTGGGGCAGTTAAAACTGTAAAATGTTATTAGAAGAAGTTTAAGCTGTGTTTTTGTCAACAAAGACCCCCGGCCCGTCCTAATTAGTATAATAACATGAAAATAACGATGCACAGAGAAAATAATGTTATATTCCACTTACCTCGCGACATGTCAACAACTGGATGTTCCTCGATATCTGATGTTGTATTATTAGTAGGTTTCAGTCACATTTTCGGTATTAGTGTACGAAATCACTCTGAGACATCACAACGGTTAAGCAGATTTCAACTCTCCGAAGCCCGCTTCATAACATTTATCAATATTATTTGTCTTTCGTCTCATAAGCCGCCATTTACAAGAAGTTTAACAATTTGCTGAGATCCTAACTGACCCAGAAGTCTGTTAGCAGCCTTTAAAATCATCCTCTCCATCAAGGATTCTCATCAAGAACTCGTTTAAGTTCAGTTCTGTTTTGATCTGTTGTAAACCCGCCATTATTTCACAGATTGCGTTACATTTGACAAGTGCTTATTCCTACGGGTAGGGGTAGGGTGGGTAGGACGTGAAAATATAGCCGACATTTTAGGGCCTGTTTACAAGGAGAGAGGGTCACCCTAGCAAGCGGGTTAACCCTAGCTGGAGGTTAAAAGATAACCCGGGTTTACAAGCAAAAAATAAACAGGTAGGGTAACCCTACAAACGAGACAACTTTACGCCCGGTTACACTCAAAGGGTCTGGAAACAATTAGAAAGTTAACCCGGGTAGGCGGGTTAACCCTACCTGGATTGTTTACAAGGGAAAAAGTTAACCCTGGTTGCCTTGTAAACATGACGAAGAAAAGAAAGAGGAAATATGTGAGAACTAGGGTAACCCGTTTGCTAGGGTAACCCTCTCTCCTTGTAAACAGGCCCTGAAGCCATTTTACGCATTTCTGTGGCTAAACTAGTAACTGGCTTTCCAGAGTGATTTGAACATAAGCCTCTCCTTGGAAATTTGAGGCATTTTCCAGGCTATGTTTCGTGGGGTGGGGAGGTCGTGTATTGTATTTAAAAAACAAAAAGCGATAGACAGTATTAGGTTCTTGATCAGTGTACCAGTTCATCACTGAGGCCCTATTAGAGGTTTTTAGGATACTGGATCAAGAGAAAATGAAGTGATCATGGACTCTTGATAGAATACAAGAAATTTAGGGGGAAAATTAATGGGGTAGAACATGTTTAGATCAGATAAAGCGGGACACTTGTGTCTTTCGCTGCCGGAAGTGCCATCAAATTTTGCTAACGGCAACAGACTGACGAATAGAGCGCAGGAACTAATGGTAAGCGGCGTTTTATTGAAACTCCTTACATTTTCTAAACCGTTACACTTTTGCATCAGAAAAGGAAATGCTCAGAAAACTACTGAAGAACAGTTAAGGACGGTGCCTTCGTTTTTTGTGGGCACACGGTCTGTGCATCACGTTAGGCGTGGCTTAAACGCCAGACGCGCGCTTGGGTTTGAATTGACGCAGTTAACTACCCTACCAAGCGTGCGACTTAAAAAATAATGACCGAAACAAATTTCCCACTAAAATTACGAGCCTGTACTAAAACCAGGATTACCAGAAAAGCAGCGTATCGCTAAACACTAACTGTGAACTGCTTCCCAGCTGAAAAACTAGCTTTTATGGTATCCGTAAAAAAATCATGCTGAATTCCACCTGTAGATGGTATAATGCGCGCGCAAAACAACTGCGAGAGACCTCAATGTTTAACTTAGTTGGGAAGTAACAGAACAAATTGTGACGGACACCGACAAAATTTTCGAAAGGATGAAACAGCTCATTTAGCTTTTGAAAAAGGGGTGATTACAGCTACATTTTATGTTATGAAATGGAAGTGGCAAGCCTATTGAACAAGTCATTAGTTTTTGGCTGTGAGGAAACGCTATGTAGACTGTATTTTGGCTAAGCCAGAGGAGTGCTGTCCAGGGACGCTAAAAGCGCTGTAGCGACGATTTTGTTATTAAAACATATCAAAAGTGGTTTTGATGTTACCACTTACCATGTAGTTTAAAGATATTTATTAATGTGTTTAGTTTTCTGCAGGTAAAGGCGAACTCTAGGAAAATCTGTGAAGAAATATCTTTACCTCTTTTTTTCAGAAAAATGTTACCGTCAGCAGTTTTCTTCGAGATTCAAGGCTAATTATCTCAGAAAAATTAATGACTACCCCCGGTTTTCTTTGTGGATTCTAATAACCCTGGCTAAGATCTACTTTTACCACGTTTTCTTAATCAAGCGGAAACACCTTTGTATTTGGTAGGCACCATTCGTTATCATTCGTTAGCCTGAGACACCCCACAGCCGCTGATGTTGTTCAGTTCTGTGATGGAGCTCAGTTGCATATCGGAACAAGACTAGTTTTTCACTCTATGTAGGGCGCTTTAAAATACCCGCATATATTAAGCAAAGCACTGACGTTGACGCTCAGCTTTTTAAAGACATTATAGATGCGTTCAAGGCACACAAGTTGAATGAGTCATAAGCAGTTGGATGAGTTAACTGATACTTGTCAAAAAAACCTGCAGCTTGATTCTCAGCGGCGTATAGCGTATTCTATTGGTAATAAATGAAAATTCTCGTCAAAAACTAAACTCGTCATGTAAGAAATTCGTGTTAAACGGTACAGAATTCGGGACACATTTGATTCTCTGTTTATTTCTCCAGCCCCGTCTTTATCTATCTATTTAGGGTAACAAGTGTGGGCTTCGAAATTACTAACAAGGAGCTGCGCTACCTATCCTCAAAACCACTATAATCTGATACAAAACTTTCATATTCCACCGTGATATTAGTACTAAGAGTCCAGAATAAATGACTATAGCAGTCGGCTTACTTCTATTTTATCCTACACATATAGCAGACCATTATTGCGGCCCCATAGTGGGAATGAGGGGTGTCGGTGTATCCCTTATCCTAGCGTATTAATTTTTGTCCTAAATATCTTGTATCCTGTTAAATCCAGCTTAACGATTTCCTACCCAATTAATGTACTGTTTTATCTGATCTTAACATGATCTACCCCATTAATTTTTCCCCTAAATCTCGTGTATCCTCTTCACTTTTTACCCAAATATCCAGTATCCTGAAAACCCCTAATAGAGCCCCAGTGATGAACTGATAAAGCTGATCAAGAGATTATATACAGATCATAATCTTTTGACCGGGAAGTTACTGTCTATCGTTTACTTTTCTTCTTCTTCTTCTTCTTTTTTTAATACAATGCACGACCTTCTCCCCCAACCTACCCTACAAAAAATAACCTAGAAAATGCCTCAAATTTCCAAGCAGAAGCTCATGTTCAAATCATTCTGGGAAAGCCAGTCACTGGTTTAGCCACAGAAATGCGTAAAATGGCTTCAGGGCCTGTTTACAAGGAGAGAGGGTTACCCTAGCAAACGGGTTACCCTAGTTCTCACATATTGTCTATTTCTTTTTTCGTCATGTTTACAAGAAAACCAGGGTTACCCCGGTCGGTTACATTTTCACTTCCTACCCACCCTACCCCCACCCGTTGAAATGTGCACTTGTCAAATGTAACGCAGTCTGTGGAATAATGGCGGGTTTACAACAGATCAAAACTTGATTGATAGGAGGATTTTAAAGGCTGCTAACGGACGTCTGGGTCAGTAAGGATCTCAGCAAATTGTTAAACTTCTTGTAAATGGCGGCTTATGAGACGAAAGACAAATAATATTGATAAATGTTATGAAGCGGGCTTCGGAGTGTTGTAATCTGCTTAACCGTTGTGATGTCTCAGAGTGATTTCGTACACTAATCACCGAAAATGTGGCTGAAACCTACTGATGATATGACATGAGGTATCATAGAACATCCGGTTGTCGACATGTCCCGAGGTAAGTGGAATATATCATTATTTTCCCTGTGCATCGTTATTTTCTCGTTATTATGCTAATTAGGACGGGGGAATTTGTTGACAAAAGCACAGCTTAAACTTCTTCTTCTAATATTTTACAATTTTAACTGCTCCAAAATTGTATTGCATCAGGAGCCATAATCGGGGACGGAGACCGTAAGCGCGCGCCATTTCTAGTATTAAGGTTGTCCCCATGATATGGGACAATAATTCTATTTTTAAAACAAATTGCGCCATCGCCTGCGGCACACGCGCGTACATACTGCGAGGATTTTTGCGGATGTCGCGCGGGGGAAATGGCGTCCGAAATTCCCGAAAATTTTCATGTTTTTGACCCACAACTCAACGCGTTCGTTGTGTTCCGACGGATGCTTCTTTTATATGAGTTGTACATTACTCCACTTTAAATTTCACATATGTTGAAGATTAACAGCTTTTCCATTACACAGCAAAAAACTAGCTGGATATATTTAGATATAGCAGAGCTTCAGGGCTTCATAGTTTCCTAGCTCCTCTTGTCACACACTTGCGAGGAATTTGTCAGTCTATCGCGACCGAAAAGTAAAACAAAATAATTGCTAGTTTGAGTTTCGCTTGAATTTTAAGCAACGCTTGATGTTTCCTCCAAGGCCCAATAACTTTACGTCCGTAGATACTGCTCAGTTTTATTCGTGTAAAAATCCAGTAAATTCTCTGTTGTCAATGAATGAGAGCGCCCGCCGATGCGTGTTTTCAGTACAGTCAGTAAACATGACAAATTGCACTTCCGCCGCTCTTTCGTGTGAAAGCGTACATCGAACTCAAACAATAACTCTATAGTTTTTAAATATGTTTAAGATTGATAAATGTTTGAGAACATATTAAAAGCTAAGCTGGAAATATGTGAATAAAGCAGAAATAATCAGCAAAGTTACGATGACGCTTCCTTTAATCAACTTGGAATAACGATTTCGAGTTTGTTGATCGACTATCAGAACACCTTGTCTATTTTCATTTTCGCAGTGTAAAACTTCACTATGCTTATGTTGAAGAAACACACATGATGTTAGTAGCCTTTTTTGCGTTCGTGAAATTTGTTACAGCATCTCAGCATAAAAGATAACGAAAGAAGTCCGACTCGGACTTGAAAGTGCACGAGCTGCACTATGCAAATGAGCTAATTGTACGCGTCAGACTTTCCTTTCAAAAACTTTTGCAAACTCACCAAACAAGCAGAAACAATAAGAAACCGTCAAAACAGGTTTTGGTTATGTTGAACCATTGTCTGAGAAACTCACAAATTAACTCGATACCAGAGTGTAGAGTTTTCTTGCTATATTCTTAAGTCAGAACAAACGCAAAAACATACGCGTAAGCTTACAACTAGCGTGAGCAGATCTTAGTATTCATTCCCAGCGCGAGATTGAAGTCTTGTTTTCGACCCTGAAAAACCCACCTTTTCCGTTAGCTCAGAGCATAAAACTACATATAAGCGCCCTGGTTCGTATTCCCTGCCTTATTCCCTGCCATCGCTGTGAAAAATACGCAAAAGAATCTCTCAACTCTCACCATTTGATCACACAACGTGACAACATCCACGCGAGAGCCCCCGACACGTGCGTGAATCCGCGGGGATATATGACGTCAGGATGGCGCAATTTGTTCTAAAAATAGAAAAATTGTCCCATATCATAGGTGCGCGCGAATCCCGAGACTCACGGTCTCCGTCCCCGATTATGGCTCCTGATTGCATATTTTTATAGATGAGACTCTTTAAGTGGAGGGTAGTTTTGGGATCTCAAGTGATGTACTTTTGGCGATACTTTCCTTTAAATATTGCCTTTTTTTGCGGCGCTTCACGAGTAGTCCGAAAGGGAAGAAGTTTAAAATTCTGTAAAAAAATCAGATGATAATCAAATTGCCAAAACAGACTCTCAACGCAACAAAAACCATTTGTTTGTCTCGAAAAAAGGGTTTTTACCCGGATTTACATCGTTTTCTTTGTATGGTAAATTGTTGAAAATGTGCCCTAAAATGGCCGCTGAAAGCCCTCTCAGAGGGGCAAAACCAAGATGGTGGCCCCAGCGCTAAAATACGAATCGAACTGAACTGAAAGTTATATTGTTGTGAATCACTTATCTAGACCATTCATCTGAGAAAGTTTGAGGGATTTGATTTTTTTCTGGTCCAAATGACCATAGTTGATATATTTACAGAGGGCGTCTCTGAACATGTGCTAAACCGTCAAAAGGTTTGTGCTCCAGTCGACTGCTGAATTTCTTTGTGAGTCTTTTATATTTTGGAGACGACAGAAATAATGAAGCATTCTTCACCGGCAAAATTCCACTTCCAGCCCCGTTAAAGCGGGTAGCTTTTAGCCACTGCTTGAGGATTTGAAACAAAAAAATCGACCCAAAGTTTATCACAGCAACAATCAAAGCACCATACTACCACTCCCTCCCAGCATATCATTTTATCATCCAGATTCTGGATGGTCACCTGACAACCTGCAACTAGGGTTATAGAATGGTCTTTACGAGCATTTGCGAGCGTGCGAGCAGTGCGTTTATTCTTGCGAGCACGAGCAATGATCAGTTTTGTCATGCGAGCAGCGAGCACTGTAGAAATAACAGATGGCGAACAGCGAGCACTTCGTAAATTTTCCACCCGCTGGAATCTCTCTTTTATTGAAACGTTTTTTTGCACCAAGTAAACTGGCTGACACCTTCAGAGCAGGACATCGGGCGCAAAGCCAGGCAACATGTTAGTAAACAATTATTGGATGTGGTTTTTGTGATATCCAAAATAATCAAGGTCGAGGTAGGGGTTATCAGCCGAATCCTGAGGCTAAGGCTGATAATCCCTACCGAGACCTTGATTATTCTGGATATCACAAAACCCAAATCCAATAATTGTTTTATTGTATATTGAACGAAAAAAAAATGGAAGTCATGTTTTTACTTCTTCACTAATTGCAAGAAATCATGCACCGCGGTCATACATGACATGATTACCCGTAACCTTAAGTGTCCTTGACATGATTGTTGTAAAATCTGCAGCTAGATGACGTCCCAGGCGCTGATTTCAAAAATTCATTTTACGCTTTCGGCCAATCAGAGAACAGATAGTGAGTTCCATGTAACATAGAAGATCTTATCGTGGTTTAACCAATCCCAGGCATTCCCAGCAGCTTATGTTACAGCCAATTATAATCCATCAAATATTTTCGCTCGCGCGTGATTGGTCTAAACGCGTCACGTGACCGAGTATTTCCCAGCTAAAACTGGGGAATATCCGAGAATATTTTCCAATTGTCGGAACCTCCCGTGTTGCGAAAAATAGTTGAAGGATAATAAATACAATAGCCTTCATTTGACTTTGAAAATACGCTCGGATATTTTTCCTTGGACATTGTCTGTTCCTCGAAGCTCACAGTGTTCGCTTGTTGGAACAGATAATGTCCGCGGACAATTATCCGAGCATATTTTCGTGCCAAATAGAAGCTATTGTTTATTTATGCCTTGTTTGATATGCCGTTTGATACAAAATTACTTTACTAAGGTTCACGTGAGTCTGTGGGTGGACGTTAAAAGAGATCTGAAGCGTTCTAAGACCCTGCTTACAAGAAAGTAGGGTCTCTACCAAGCTAAAAGAGGGTTAAAGATAGCCCGCGTTTACAAGCAAAATGTGGCCGTTCGGTTTCAATAAAATGTCAATAAAACGTCAATAAAACGAGAAAGCATTTTTCCAGAAACATTCATGGCATGTGCATGTTTCCCCAATGTTTACCAGTTTGCCATACGGGAAACATTGGTTCCAGTGTCAATTTTTGTTTTCATGATGCAAATTATGCTTCCGCTTTAACCAAAATCCGATCATACGAGCAGGTGCAAAAATTTGCGAGCACGAGCAAGCAAGCACTCATCTAATTTTTGCGACAGTTCTAGCTTAGGCCAAATTTTGCGAGCACTTTCAAATTGAATGGGGTCATTCGATACCCCTGCAACTAGGGTCTTTCTACCAACTACAGGGGAGGCAGAGGGGAGAGTACCTGGGAAAGAGGTTGTTTCTTGGCCTGTAGAACCAGTGATGACGTCATCAGGCCGCGCACATGGACATGTGACTAATTTGGAAAAAATGTTAAGGTCCCAAGCATATTACTTTATCGGGACTTTTTTCACTGATGAAATAATTCAATTTTAACCTTTATTACACTATGCATAGATTTTAAGTCACTTCACTAAAAGGTCAGATTTTGAGAATTTCGTCACAGTTTTCTGAAAAAAAGTGTAATTTCACAAAAAGAATGCTGAGCTATGTGTCCAACGTTGGCTTAATTCGCAGGTAACATCTCGAAAAACGCTGATTGTAATGAAAACCCACATTTCTTTTGCATTTGAAGAAACCAGAAGTACTCGCGATATCTATCGAAAGTTACCCTCTCAGCGTGCGCGAAACTCGTTCACACTATACGAAGTTCAAACGAATCGCACGAGATTCGCACGTTTTTGTCTTCCTTTTGAGATTTTTTTCTTTTTTTCTCTTATTTCGTTTTTGCTTGTGCTTTCTTAATTTGCATTTTGTGAAGCACAAAAAAAAAAAACATCTAAAACGTAACTGAATTTTCAAGTTATGGAATTGCCTAAGCTTTCCGTAATCAGACTACCATAAGCTACACTTTATATACATCTTTTTATTCCTAAAATGCGTGCAGCTCATCCACAAAAAAAAGGTATTCTCTGTCGTCGCTTTAAGTATTTCAAGTTGCTCTCAAAGCTCTTGGCAGCGAGTTCATTGTTTTCGGAGGTGTTCGAACGAAGTTTATTTCGGAGTCTTCGCCTCGAAACTTAACTCTCATTTCAGGGACGAAAGAGAAATGACATTAACAATTAGTTTCGTTTTCCATTTTTTCTTTTTTTTTAGCAAATACAGAGAACCGACTAAGCAGAGTGAGGTGCTATTATGTTCGGTTCCTGGGTAGACGTTAATAGCATCCCCCATCCCAGAGTTTACAAACGCAGTCGTGTGACGGTTCAAGCGCGACTTCGCGAATGGAAAATCGAGGATTTAACCAAAAGCAAAAAGGTTTTTGCAGAAATGCTTCGAATAACTAGTATTTCTAGTCAACATTGAAGACATCTGAGGGTTGTTTGATCGGACAGCATTCCCGGCACAGAAAGGCACTACCGGAAAGAGACGAGTTTATCGATCTTCGCGGAGGGAAAAAAAAAAAAAAAAAAAAAAACTATTTTCCTACTCTTATTTTAAACTCAGCTCAAAGGGACTAAAAGGGAAAGTAAGTAAGTAAGTACGTAAATTATTGCTCCCGTAACTCCTAACGCTTTAATTACAGTTACCTTTATTCCTGCGAAAAAGGGTCGAACAATAGCTTTTGGGGTACTCCAAGGGCTTAAAGGAGATGTGGTATATCGGGCAGTCACATTGCATGATAGCTAGTAATAAAGAAAAAAAAAAAAGAAAAAAAAAAGAAAAAAAACAGGTTTAAACTTGAGATCTGACTGAATTTCGCCATATATTGGTACATTTAGGGGGAAGTTAAATAAATATTTGCTTCTCCTTCAGTCAATAAAGACTGTTGTATTATCGTTGATTCTTAAAACACTGGGCACATGAGAAGAAAGCCGTAGGAACCCGTCACCGCCAAATTGTCACAAAATGCTCTAAATCTACGTACCCAGCTTAGCGGTTTTGGAAACTGACTTAAGCAGCACTCTTAATTCTGGAGTAGTTATGATTGGCGTACGGCCTGAAGGTCATTTTAATGGGTTTTACTGTGTTGTTTAGTGCCCACAAAAGCATTAAGAAGCGCCTCTTAAAGACATGCAACCATAACTTGAACTTGAACGTTATCTTGCCAGCTTTTATTATCGTGCCTGTATCGGGCAATTTAAAAGAAAGGAAAACAGCAACAACAAAAACAAGGACACACTGACTGACCAATCGATTTGCGCTGTACATTCCACCCAGAAGTCTAGAGAATAATGGCTTGCCAGGACACGAATGATCGTATTCAAGGGCTCCCCACAAATCTCCACAAATGTTATCTGTATATAAATGGCTGCCTTCCGAATACCAAGTGATGATGTATGAAACATTTGTCCATGACTGCATGCTCGGGTTTATAAGCGGCACTTCACACCGCAGGGTGACAGAGGCAGATTCCGGATCAAGGGGCTCGTAGGTAATAGTTGGCTCACCAAAAAGAGATCTGTCAAATTCAGTTGGTGGATCTTGAAAAGTTACAATAAAAAAAAAGGAAAATGTCATTCGATTAGTAATAGTACTTAGATCGAGTGGAGTACAATTCAGGGAGTAATCGAGCGAGTAATTTCAACATCGGACAAGCGCGAAACGCGAGGCCGATTTGAAATTCCGAGCACGACTACTCCCTGAATTGTACGACTCGAGTTCCAATTACTAATCAATCGTATCTATAACAAATTTCGGAATTAAAGATGTCTTTTGAAAACTTCTTTTGTGCGCAAACGTCTGCAGCCCTTTTTGTACGTTTTGAAAACCGCAGGAAACATTGCCAAGGAAGCCATTAAAGCGCGCGTAGTTGACGTGCGAATCACGTGGGTATCCAATTACAGGTATCCGATTACAAAGAGTTCAAATTGAAATAATGGTAATAGGACTGAGTGGAGTCCAATTCAGTCTGTAATCATACGAGTGATTAACAAAATCTGACGACCGCGAAGCCGGAGTCCGATTTGTTGTTCACGAGTATGATTACAGACTTTATTAAATCCGTTTTGAAATCACTGGTTATCCTTGCAATCTGATTGGCTCTCAATGGTGCGATTTATTCACGAATCGCACTATTTTTTGCTCTAAATCGCATCTTTTTCTCAGCCCATGAGAATGGGCCAGTAAAACATAACAACCCATCAGATTTCAGGATTAGTTTACAGTAATCAATAAAATTTCAGGAAAATGAAAGGCAAAAAGCCACTGTGTGGAGAATTTTGCAAATATTATTGCCAAAACTTTGTTGTTATTGTAGCTTTTTTTCCAAAAAAAATTGACAAATTTAATTAATTAGTTTCTGAATGACGATTATGAGCTCCTTTAGGCTGAGGACCTACTTTAATGAAAGTTCCCAGCTTTCAGTGTCCATTTTGACAAATATTTTGGCGATTTTTCTTCAACATCTGCTCAAGATCCGTATGATACTGAGTCCAGTAAAACATAAACAAACGAAAACCACACAACAACAAATTCAGAGTCATCTCAAGAAGGTAGATGTTTCCAGGTTTCCGGTAGTTTCAAACGAAGCAGCAAAACTGCTCAACTCTGTTGCTGTGAATAAACATAGTCAACATACGCCACACTGCACAAAACAGTGAATGAACGAACGTCTTACGAAGCCGGTGCCAGTCCCGCCATCTTGGAAATATCTTAAAACAAATGGCGCTGCCAGAACTTGACAAGGTCCTGAGTATTGAGTCCTACGCCGAGGTTACAAAAAGAAACGGAGATGATAACGAGCTGGACCCCTTAAAATCATACCATTGAATGGCATTTAAAAGAAAAAAAACGTACTATCCACTTGGCATCGTACACTCGAGGGAGTTTCAACACTCAAAAGAAATCGATCGCAGAATTACACAGGATATGCACCTTCAAATTTCTTCTCCAAAGACAATGAAAAGTCGCAGCCTCAACCACAGAAGAAAGGTAGGCCTTCCATAATTGATTCAGGCGACGAAAATTGCACTTTTATACCTGAAGTAGACTATTTTCGACTTCAGATCAGAATTGCTTGTTTCTTTGTCATGCTCGAATGAGTTTTCGTCACATGACATCGTTTTGCATACTAAATTAGACGTAAAGGCGTTTCCGGTTCCGCTTTTTTAACGAACCGGCTACTGGAACAATACACCAAAAATCTAAAATTTAAGGCGATAAAATTGTGCGATTTCAAAATGGATCTAATAAAGTGGCAATTGAACTGAGTGGAGTGCAATTTGGTCTGAAATCATACTTGTGATTTCAAATCACGCGTATGATTTCAGACCAAACTGCACTCCACTCAGTTCAATTACCATTATGAATTGGACGACACGATGTCCTGTTACCAATTAATCAAAACTATGACAAAATTTCAGAAACGAACAAACCATCGATTGAGCGCTGAACGATTTTAAAACGTCGTTATGAATGCTGAAAAACCCAGCAGTTTACTCGACAAAATGCACCGCAACAGCGCGCGCAAAAATGACGCGTACTGTCAAATTACAAGCATAACGCGTACACTGTCCAATTAATGCTGATATCGGGCTGCTGATAGCCAATCACGTTCGAAAATTTTGTTATAGTTTTGATTATACCTGAAATCGGACACCAACGTGATCGGGTTCCGATTACGTGTCAAATAGGCGTGCGGAGAACAAATCACGATCGAGAATTTTGTTATAGGTATGATTAATTAGGCACTGGTTAGTAATTTACTTTGTACAAACTTGT
Organism: Orbicella faveolata; assembly: GCF_042242905.1. Lineage (NCBI taxonomy): Eukaryota > Metazoa > Cnidaria > Anthozoa > Scleractinia > Merulinidae > Orbicella > Orbicella faveolata. The sequence continues at coordinate 19,962,223 of NW_028301564.1, forward strand.
AGTTACGGTTGGTTGATACGTGGATGCGCCTTTAATGCTGAAATGCTGAAACAGCCGCACGACGTGGCCAATTTTTACACACACAAAAAACGTGCATTATTGCTCCCTCCTTTCAATTGTTAAGCTGCAGAGTTCACCTTTGCAAAACTATCGTTCAAAGAAACTTTGATTTATACGAACACAACAAAAAGAATCAAAAAAGAACAACATTAAGAACAACAACAACAGCAGCAGCAACACTCAGTTGGAATTGCTTCTCGGCGCACCCAAGTTCATCTACTTCACGACGCGACGCACGTGGCTTCTACTGTAAGTACCGCAGAGAAATGGTAGGAAATTTTCCTCGCATTCCTTACATACTCTCGCTAGGGATCCTCGTCTTGCGGCCAGGGAAGGCGTCATAATCTGTTTCAGTGACATGTCGATGATATTAAATAAAAAATAAACCAGAAAGGGCCGATGGAATATGAGACAAGCTTTAAAATGAAGTCACGATATTAATAGTGCTTTAAAAGTAAATAGAGCGTTCGAGTCATTCCCGATGCTTTCAAATGATGGGGGACTCCCCCGACGCCAATAATCTGGAACAAGACAAGGTCATTATACATCGGATCACGTCTTAACACAAGCGAAGAAATACTTGGGCAGGAAAAAAACGTGAGCGGACAAAACCGGGAAATGCCGATAAATCAAGTAATCCCGCAATGGCGAACGAATTACACGACAGTAGTTCTGGGGCTACTTGAGCTAAACGGCGATTGGCTTAAAATTCCTACGTAACAGAAATCGTTTCCTGGCTCGGCTTCGCAGACGTTATTTTTCGAAGGAACCAAGTGACACCCGGAAATACCTCTGCGTTCGCAGGCTAATGTGCCAGCAACATAAATTTGAACCGGAACGAAGAATTTCTAAACGATTTATAACAACTCAGTGTTTTTACGAATTACGCTCACAGCCTTAGAGAAATACAGCCCTGTTCTCAAAGCATTAAAAAAAAACCCAGGCAGAGATACTTACAGTAGAAGTCAATTCCGTCCCCTCACAAGGTGAGAGATTCTCGCCCATATCGACTTTCTTTTCTCTCGTAAGTTCTCACGCGTTTAGAAATGCGCCACCCTAGCGTTTTAGGTGCAGGGTTCCCAACCAATGCTTACCTAACTTTTTACAGATGCTACTTTTAGCCCTTCCTCAAATCTACACACGAGTATTTCACTTCTGGAAAACTATCGATTTGCACAGTGTTTGGGTTGGCGATTCTCGCACATATCAACTTTCTTTTCTCTCGTAAGTTCTCGCGCGTTTAGGGATGCGCCACACTCGCGTTTTAAGGGCGGGGATCTCAACCAATGCTCCCCTAACTTTTTAAAGATGCTACTTTTAGCCCTCCTCCAAATCTGCACACGTGTATTTCACATGTGAAAAACTATGGATTTGCACGGTGTTTGGGTTAACGATTCTCGCCCATATTATCTTTCTATTCTCTCGTAAGTTCTCGCGCGTTTAGAGATGCGCCACATTCGCGTTTTAGGGGCGGCGATCCCAACCACTGCTTACCTAACTTTTAAAAGATGCTACTTTTAGCCCTCTACCAAATAAACACACGTGTATTTCACTTGTGGAAAACTATCGATTTGGATAGTGCTTGTGTGATATATTCTCGCCCATATTAACTTTCTTTGCTCTCGTAAGTTCTCACGCGTTTAGAGATGCCACACTCGCGTTTTAGGAGCGGGTATCCCAAGCAATGCCTACCTAACTTTTAAAGATGTTACTTTTAGCCCTCACGCAAATCTACATACATGTATTTCACTTGTGGAAGTCTATCGATTTGGACAGTGTTTGGGTGAGAGATTCTAGTCCCTATCAAATTTCTTTCCTCTCGTAAGTTCTCGCGCGTTTAGAGATGCGCCACACTATCGTTTTAGGTGCAGTGATCCCCACCAATGCTTACCTAACTTTTCAAACATGCTACTTTTAGCCCTCCATCAAATTTACACACGTGTATTTCACTTGTCGAAGTCTGTCGCTTTGGACAATGCTAGGGATGGAGATTCTCGCCCATTTATATTTTTTTCTCTTGCGTGTTTTCGTGCGTTTAGAGATGCGCCACATTAGCGATTTTGGTGTCTTGATCTCAAACTATGCTTACTGGACTTTTTAAAGATGCTACATTTGGCCCTTTCTCAAATCTACACACGTGTATTTCACTTGTGGAAGTCTGTCGTTTTGGACAATGCGTGAGTCATAGATTCTCGACCAGCTATATCTTCTTCTTACTCGCGTGTTTTCGCGCATTTAGCGATGCGGCACACTCGCGTTTTGAGTGGGGATCTCAATCTATGCTTACAGGGGTCTTCAAAAATGCTAGTTTGAGCCCTCCACCAAATCTACACAAACGTATTTCACTAGCGGAAGTCTATCGATTTGGACAGTGCTTAGGTTGGAGATTCTCTCCCAAATCAACTTTGTTTTCTCTCATAAGTTCTCGCGCGTTTAGAGATGCTCCACACTTGCGTTTTAGGTGCAGGGATCCCAACCAGTACCTACCTAACTTTTTAAATATGCTACTTTTAGCCCCCCCCCCAAATCTACACACGTGTATTTCCCTTGTGGAAGTCTATCGATTTGGACAGTGTTTGGGTAAGAGTTTTTCGCCCAGATCAACTTTCTTCCCTCTCGTAAGTTCTGGCAGCTTTAGAGATGCGCCAAACTCGCGTTTTAGGTGCAGGGGTCGCAACCAATGCTTGCCTACCTTTTTAAAGATGCTACTTTTAGTCCTCGCTCAAATCTACACACGAGTATTTCACTTGTGGAAAACTATCGATTTGCACAGTGTTTGCGTTAATGATTCTCGCGCATATCAACTTTCTTTTCTCTCGCAAGTTCTCGCGCGTTTGGAGATGCGCGGGGATCTGAAGCAATGTTCACCTAACTTTTTAAAGATGCTACTTTTCGCCCACCCCCTATTCTACAGACGTGTATTTTACTTGTGGAAAACTCTTTATTTGCACAGTGTTTGGGTTGGATATTATCGCCCATATGAACCTTCTTTTCTCTCGTAAGTTCTCGCACGTTTAAAGATGCGCCACACTTGCGTTTTAGGTGCGGGGATCCCTACCACTGTTTACCTAACTTTTTAAAGATGCTACTTTTAGCCCTTCCTCAAATCTACACACGTATTTCACTCGTGGAAGTCTGTCGCTTTGGACAATGCTTGGGATGGAGATTCTCGCCGACTTATATCCTTTTTTTACTGGCGTGTTTCCGAGCATTTAGTGATGCGGCACACTCGCGTTTTTTGTCTGGGGATGACAAACTCTTCTTAAGGGGCTCTTAAGAAATGCTAGTTTTTACCCTCCCAAATCTACACAAATGTGTTTTACTTGTGGATGTCTATCGATTAGGATAGTGCTTGGGTTAGATATTCTTTCTCATGTAAATTTTCTTTTCTCCCGCGTGTTCTCGCACGCTAAGCGAGGCGGCACACTCGCTTTTAGATGTGGGGATCCCAAACTTTGCATGCCTAGCCTCGCTTTTTAAAGATACTAGCTTTAGCCCTTTTCCAAATCTCTAACGTCTATTTTACTTGTGGAAGTCTATCGATTTGAACAATGCCTGGGAGGAAATTTTAAGGACTTTTTCCTTGTCGTTTCTCGCGCGTTTAGCTATGCGGTACAATCGAACTTTCGGTGTTGGAATCTTAAACTTCGCTCCCTGGGCTTTTTAAAGATCCTAATTTTGGCCCTCTATTAAATCTACACACGTGTATTTCACTTGTGGAAGTCTTCGCTGTAGACAATGCTTGGGATGGAGTTTCTCGCCCATCTCTATCTTCTTTTTACTCGCGTGTTTTCGCGCGCAAGCGGTGCGGCACCCTCATGATCACGTTTTGGGTGTGGGGATCCGAAGCTATGCTTCCAGGGCTCTTTAAAAAGGCTAGTTTTGGCCCTCCACCAAATCTACACAAAAGTATTTCACTTGTGGAAGTCTATCTATTTGGACAATGCTTAGGTTGCAGATTCTCGCTCAAATCAACTTTCCTTTTTCTCGTAAGTTCTCGCGCGTTTAGAGATGCGCCACACTCGCGTTTTAAGTGCGGGGATCTCAACCAGTGCCTACCTAAGTTTTTAAAGATGCAATTTTGAGCCCTCCCCCAAATCTACACACGGGTATTTCACTTGTGGAAGTCTATCGATTTGGACAGTGTTTGGGTAGGAGATTCTCCACCATATCAACTTTCTTTTCTCTAGTAAGTTCTCGCGCTTTTAGAGATGCGCCCCACTCAAGTTTTAGGTGCAGGGATCTTAGCTAATGCTTACCTAAGATTTTAAAGATGCTAGATTTGGGCCTTTTTTAAATCTACACACGTGTATTTCACTTGGGGAAGTCTATCGATTTGGACAGTGTTCTGATTGGATATTCTCGCCCATATATACTTTCCTTTCTTTCGTAAGTTCTCGCGCGCTTAGGGATGCGCCACATTCGCGTTTTAGGTGCGGGGATCCCAACCACTTCTTACCTAACTTTTTAAAGATGCTACTTTTACCCCTCCTTCATATCTACACACGTGTATTTCACTTTTGAAAGTCTACACCTTTGGACAGTCCTTGGGTTAGAGATTCTCGCCTATATCAAGTTTCTTATCTCTCGTAAGTTCTCGCCCGTTTAGAGATGCGCCACACTCGCGTGTTAGGTGCGGGGATCCCAACCAGTGCCTACCTAAGTTTTTAAAGATGCAACTTTTAGCCTTCCCCCAAATCTACACACGGGTATTTCACTCGTTGAAGTCTATCGATTTGGACAGTGCTTAAGTAAGAGATTCTCCCCCATATCACCTTTCTTTTCGCCCCACTCGCGTTTCAGGTGCGGAGATCTCAACTAATGCTTACCTAAGTTCTTAAAGATGCTAGATTTGTGCCTTTCTCAGATCTACACAGGCATTGTCCAAAGCGACAGACTTTCACAAGTGAAATACACGTGTGTAGATTTGAGAAAGGGCCAAATCTAGCATCTTTAAAAAGTCCAATAGTATTAGTTTAAAATGCCGACACCAAAACCGCGAGTGTGGTGCATCTCTAAACGAGCGAAAACTTACTAGCGAAAAGAAAGTTGATAAAGGCGAGAATCTCTTACCCACGTACTGTCCAAAATCAAAAGACCTCCACAAGTGAAACACACGTGTGTAGATTTGGCGGAGGGCTGAAAGTAGCATATTTAAAAAGTTAGGTAGGCATTGGTTAGGATCCCTGCACTTAAAACGCGAGTGAGGCGCCTCTTTAAACACGCGAGAATTTACGAGCGAGAAGAAGGTTGATAGCGGCGAGAATCTCTCACCCAATCACTGTCCAAATCGATAGTTTTCCAGAAGTAAAATACACGTGTGTAGAATTACTGGAGGGCTAAAAGTAGTATCTTTAAAAAGTGAGGTAAGCATTGGTTAGGATCCCTCCACCTAAACCGCGAGTGTGGCGCATCTCTAAACGCGCGAGAACTTACGAGAGAAAATAAAGTTGATATGGGCCATAATCTGTCACCCAAACACTATTCAAAATCGATAGACTTTTACAAGTAACATACACGTGTGTAGATTTGAGAAAGGGCCCAATCTACTATCTTAAAAAAGTCCTGTAAGCATAGTTTGAGATGCCGACACCAAAATTGCGAGTGTGGCGCATCTCTTAATCCGAAAACACGCGAGAGAACAAATATAAATGGGCGAGAGTCTCCAACCGAAGCATTGTCCAAAGCGGCGGACTTCCACAATTGAAATACACGTGTGTAGATTTGAGAAAGGGCTAAATCTAGCATCTTTCAAAAGTCCAGTAAGCATAGTTTGAGATCTCGAAACCATGACCACGAGAGGGGCACATCTCTAAACGCGCGAGAACTTACTAGCGAAAAGGAAGCTGATATAGGCGAGAATCCCTCACCCAAACACTGTCCAAATCGATAGACTTCCACAAATTTAATACACGTGTGTAGATTTGGGAGAGGGCAAAAAGTTGCATCTTTAAACGGTTAGGTAAGCACTGGTTGGGATTCCCGCACCTAAAACGCGAGTGTTGATATGGGCGAGAATCTCCAACCTAAGCACTGTTCAAATCGATAGACTTCCGCAAGTGCAATACGTTTGTGTAGATTTGGTGGAGGGCCAAAACTAGCATTTTTAAAGAGCGTTGTAAGCATAGTTTGGGATCCCCACACCAAAAACGCGAGTTTTCCGCATTACTAAACGCGCGAAAACACGGGAGTGAAAAAAATATATAAATGGGCGAAAATCTTTAACGCAGGCATTGTCCAAAGCGACAGACTTCCACAAGTGAAATACACGTGTGTAGATTTGAGAAGGGCCAAAGCTAGCATCTTTAAAAAGTCCAGTAAGCAGATCCCGGCACCAAAACCGCGAGTGTGGTGCATCTCCAAACGCGCTAGAACTTACTAGCGAAAAGAAAGTTGATATAGGCGGGAATATCTTACCCATGTACTGTCCAAATCAATAGACTTCCACAAGTGAAACACACGTGTGTAGATTTGGGGGAGGGCTGAAAGTAACATCTTTAAAAAGTTAGGTAAGCATTGGTTGGGATCCCCGCACCTAAAACGCGAGTGTGGCGCATCTCTAAACGCGCGAGAGCTTACGAGAAAGAAGAAAGTTGATAGGGGCGAGAATCTGCACCCCATGAGGGGACGCAAATGACTTCTACTATAAGTATCTCTTCCCGGTGTTTATTATTATTATTATTATTATTATTATTATTATTATTTTCTTATTTTTCTTAATTCTATGAGAGCAGGGCTGTCTTCGTCTAAGGCTGTGGGTGTAATTCGTAAAAACACTGAGTTCTTATAAATCGTCCAGAAATTCTTCGCTCCAGTTGAAATTTATGTTGCTGGGACATGGGTAGGCACTTTATATGTAGACCTTGATGTAAGATTCCTTAAACTATTTTTACTGTACATGATGCACTGCTACGTTAGTCTGCTTTATAAATATTTAACTGCTCTGGTCGAGTTTTTAATTTCAATATGTTTAAACGTTCTTTTTATGCATTGCTGTTAAAAATGATGCAAAGTTGTCAATTTTAGTAATTTCAATTTGAAGGAAAGGTCCTGTTAGTGCCTTCTTGTTAATTGATGAAAATTTTGCGGGGTTTGTTTTACCAGGGCGCTTCATGACGCCTCCTGGAATAAGTTATACCTTCCCTAGTTGAATCGTCATCAGTTTATCGTACGTTATTCAGGTTATTGATTGCAAAAATAATTAAACTTTTGAGCCTTAGTTCCTCTATTTTTAGGGGATGGGGGGTGGGCTCACTTCTTTCGGAGGTCGTTGCTTACGGACTTTTACGATTCGTTGCGTGTACGAGTCATTGGCTAAGCGTTTGGCCAAGCCATCGGTAGCCGTGCATGGTCTACTAAAGCACTGACAATCTATCTTAGCTCCATGTACTAAGTTCTCGTCGGGCTTTTTTCTTTTTTTGCCGAGCATGATAATACTGCGCGTGGCTCCCACTGCCAACGACATACTCAGACAAGTATTCCAGATCATCTGGGTTTTTATTCCTTAAGATCTGTTTTAGATTGATTAATCAAACGCTCCTTTTCGCCCCTGGCAAGCATCTCGATGCAAGCTCAGGGTTTATTGTCATGGCGTTCATTTGGTAAACAGGACATTTACGTCTGCTTGCCGCGCTCAACATCCATTCGTAGGCACTTTGGTATCTTTAAGTTCAGTGCGTAGATCTGAACTTGGTTCAGGGGTAGAAGCAGAGGAAGGTTCATGTTGTGTAATTCGTTCATCATTGCGGGATTACTTGATTTATCGGCATTTCCCGGTTTTGTCCGCTCACGTTTTTTTCCTGCCCAAGTCTTTCTTCACGTGTGTTTAGACGTGATCCGATATATAATGACCTTGTTTTGTTCCAGATTATTGGCGTCGGTGGAGTCCGCCATCAGTTGAAAGCATTGGGAATGACTCGAACGCTCTATTTACTTTTAAAGCACTGTTAATATCGTGACTTCATTTTAAAGTTTGTCTCATATTCCATCGGCCCTTTCTGGTCTATTTTTCATCTAACATCATCAACATGTCACTGAAACAGATTATGACGCCTTCCCTGGCCGCAAGACGAAGATCCCTACTGAGAGTATGTGAGGAATGCTAGGAAAATTTCCTACCATTTCTCTGCGGTACTTACAGTGGAAGCCCCGTGCGTCTCGTCATGGTCATCCTTGTAATAGCTAACTAGTCTCTCTCCAGACAGTTGGGATTTTTAATCATATCAATTTTAATTAGGTTGAAGTATTTGTTTCATTCAATTTAAGTGGCATGCCCGCCAATCAGCTAGGTGTAGCTAAGCGCATTGCTCACTATAAACAACAACATTTAAGCATTTTTTGAACAACATATACACTATATATATATATATATATATATATATATATATATATATATATATATATATACACTACATATTTTCTGCCCCAGGATAACCCTGCTGTTAGGACCAATTGGCGAATGACTTTGTAATTATCTTGGATGGACAGTACAACTCAAAGCCGTCATAGTCTTCAGGGTAAGCTGGCACGGCGGAAAAACCGCTGATTGGTTGAAAAATACGTTGTCGATTTATGGATCTAAAGCTGATATGCAACGAATGTTTTAAAAGTGTACACCATGTAGCCAACTTATGTTCAGCCAGGATATCGGTATACTATTCAAGGTACCACATTTCTTTCTACTTTTGGATTAAATATCTTCTAGCTTGTGTTGTCTAAATTTGAACGTTCTTGCAATGGTGCAAGAATCTGATATGACAGATGTACACTAGTGTTTTTTGTTTTGCTTTGTTTTGTTGTTATTGAAATGAACTAATTGCATGGTTTTGAAAGTGTTTTTAAAAGTAATCTAAAAAAATTGACCTGAAGAGAGGCTTTTTTCAGGTTTAATTGCAGTCTCATGATGATGATGATGATGATTTTTATTTATTTTTATTGACTGAAACCTCAAATAGTAACAATCCTTTTTTGTACTTCAAGATTTTCTTCATGATTATGCTGTACTACATAATTTAAATTTCCCAATTACAAAGCTAGCAAAATGGCTGAGGTATATATCCGCAATGAGATTATTAGTCTCCTTCAGATGGTTGAAAGAAGTTGCATAGTCTTCAATGCTGTACACAATATTGTATAACGTATAAACAAGGAAGATACTTAGTCTAGTTAATGGCATTTCTTCTTGTAATGTAATAAGTTTTCAAAGTTTGAAGCCAGAGGTCTACTCCCAGTTAATATGCGATTTCATGAGACTTTATAACCGGGACTCGAAAATGTCCTCGACACAACCTGAACAGTCAATACCCGCAGTGCTGGTGCGTTTCCGTCTGAATGGCCCCGTAAGTGTGCACAAGTGAATAAAGAAAATAATAGTTAAATAACCATAAATCCGTATTCATCGGACAAAAATAACAATGCTAAAGGCAATTACGGCAATGAATGACCAGCCGTTTTCAGGACAGTTCAGAAACTGCTGGCTGGGCAGGGCTGAACAAGTAAACCCAGAAATGTTGCAAATGACCATGCGTCAATCTAATGAGGTGTACGAAATATGATCGAATTTCGAAGAACAGCGGTCGACGTTGCAACAGTAACTGTTTTGAGTGTGTGCTGTTCAAAAAATAAAGATGACATTATGTCTCCTCCCACAGCAGGGATTTATCTTATAGATAACATTGCTAGCAAGCGATGAGCATTTCAACCACCAACACGGATCTACGAACAGTACCTTCGAGCGGTTTGACCAGCAGCAACGTCTTGTTCCTTCTTGCGGCTTGCGGTAAGATTCACATTTTGTTACGGCTTCTTGCAGTTAAATTTTCAATTTCTTCTGTTTCGAATGTTCGTACAGGTGAACCGCACAAAAAAAAGACGACATTATTTTTCACTTCTTGCGGAGCTTGCGTGTTATTGCAGCACAAGAACCTCTTGCGCCACATCTTGCCCGTGCATTTTTTAGGGCTGCACTGTATAGTAATTCGGGACACAATACAACAATGCTTCAAGAGTACCACTTCGCGCGCAATTTCATGTTTTATCCAGCCCAGTAATTGTGGTACCTAATATTGACGCAGTGCATCGGCAGGTGAATCTCTTTTTATTTCTGCAGTTTCTCGCGCAGCTATTTTAGCCCTTTTCCTTGTATGGCGACATCGTAAGAGATGGCGTGGCATTTTCCACCTTTAGGGCATCCAATCTCCAACTAAAATACAACGATTTTCTTATATTTTTACTGACATTAATCCTCAGGGAACAAAAGTGCACGAGCTGCACGTTGACCTTACTATTTTGATAACGTTGGTTATGAATATCAAAACTGGGTGATCGCCTCAGGAATGTAGTGCTAAAATTGCAGCTTGCTGCCTTTTAAAGTCTGGTTTTCACTAGCGACGCAAGCACAAGATCAAGCACAAGCACAAGCACAAACGCCAGCAATAGGGATGACCCAAGAAAAAGGAACATTTTGATCCTTGTGCTTGTGCTTGCGCTTGTGCTTATGCCTACGTCAAGGCCGTTATCACGGTGAAAGAAGAATTATTGCGTTTGCGCTTGTGCTTGCGTCGCTAGCGAAAACCAGCCTTAAGCGGAAAACTGTTGCGTTCAACATCACGAGTAATGTATAGAAGATGTTGACCAAGTGAACACAATTTTTGCAATTGGCAAGCGCGCCCAATTAGTGTCTCATGCATATACAGTCACGCCAATGCACTATGTAGGTAATGCATGGTCTCAATTGTAAATACAATTGAATAGCGTGCTTGTTTCATTTTCTTACAAAAATTTACAAAATGATTTTTTTAAAGTGCATATGACATGAAAATATTTTCCGCTCATATGAAAGGCCTTTCAAAATACAGAAGAATGGCGTTTTTCTTTTTGAAATATCTTTTTTCGTTTTAGAGATACTGACGTTTTTCTATTGTACAAATTAGATCAGTGATGATGTCATATTGTTTGCAGCTAAAAATTGTAAAATGTTGAATTAACAATATCTCTGGGATTATTGAAGCAGTGTTCTTGAAACTTGGCACCACAAATGTACATCACAAAAGAAACAAAATGACACCCTTAGTGCTGTTGCCATAGCAACTCTTTCGGCTCCAGTTTCTTTCTGTCAAAAAAAACAAATATGCCCATTTGCAACCTTTAAAGTCAGACAAAGGGTCCTACTTGGAACAGATATAGTTCCCATATTGTCTTAACTCCCATCATTAGATTGGGTGGAGTAGATGGTTCTTGGTTTAAGACAAAAACTGGGGATTTCAGTTTTTATTAAGACAGCACCAGCGGCAAACCTGTTGTCATGGCAACAGCACTAAGAGCGCCATTTTGTCAAAAAATAACGGAATACAAAATCAAGCCAGAATGCGTATGAAATGTACTAATTGGTAAATTTCTGAAATTTGATGAAAAAACTTGAAAAAATACGAAATTATGTCCAAAAAGTTGGTTTTTGGTCAAACCTACACGAAATTTGCGGTTTCCTCGGCAACGTCAAAAATGATGGACACACAACTGACATATTAAAATTTCCGCGAAGGATAAATGAACAGCTTTTGAATTTTTTTTTTTTTTTTTTTTTTTTTTTTTTTGATGTTTTGCTGCAATACCTGGTAGTTTTATTGACGGATTTGGTTATTATGGATTTCCTGGAAATTGAGAGCTTTTGCCAGAGATACTGGACAGACTTGGAAACTGGGGTCAGTCGATTCTCCAAACAAATTCACACACAAATTATGTATATAGACTTATGTAAAAAACCAAAGCTCCGGCTTCATTGATCGCCTGTTTTCTACCCGAGTTCTGGATATCAGCCCCAAGGGAGTCCCCTGAGGTTACATTTTGACCATATTAGGGAACTTTTCATCAACTCCTTCACAGAGCAAGAAATAATTTCAACAAAACTAAAGTCATTTATTTGCAGCCCGATACTAAGTAGAGATGTTAGCTTGCAGGAATATTTCTGTTACCTTTACCATTAATCAAAAGGTAGGTCTCTTCTAAGCAAATCAGGAGGAACCGGAAATGACCTATTTTTGAGGCCCATTGTTGGTTTCACTGATGCCATAAAAAGGCCCTGAAACTGTTCCATAAATAAAGTCAAGAAGCTGGAATATGATGGATGATTGACATAGGAAAAAACCCGCCAAGATTGAGGTCAGCGCGGTCTTTCATTCGCACGTTATTCAGAGACGCCATTCTTTGTATGGAGACGCAATATTGGCGCCCATCTGGATGGGCACCAACATTGCGGGCATTACTGGATCATCTGATTTCATTGATTTTTGCTTTTGAAACGAAAAGTTATCACTCTAGAGCTCCGAAACATTTAAATTAATGTTTCTTCTGGCGCAAGAATTGTTTAGTTCCGAAAACATTGAGCGATAACTCGTATTTTGTCCTGCGCGACAGCTTTTTTGGGCCGCCATTTCGATGTCAGGCAACCCGAAAGCTTGGAAAATCAAAAATGCTCTATTATTAAACGAAGAACCCTGTCGAGATAAAACGTTGTCAAACGTCAAGTTCTTAGAAGGTATTTTTCTGATCGACCTAAAACCTCGGAAGGGTAGGCAACTTTTAATTTTTAATATGACTACGTCACATGAAAACGGGTAATTGTTTTTGATGCCCACATTTTTTGTCATCGCTGTAAAGTTTATCCCGTGATGTTGTAATATCAACACAAAATTGCTGAGATTGACACAAAATTGCTGAGACTGAGTTGTTTTGACTTTGCAACAAAAACTTCCACTAAGATACCATTCAGCCCATTTCCGGTAAAAGTCCTAACACGTTGTGTCCATAAAAAGATTTCCATAAATCGTTTTATCATTATTATCGCTAAACTGCGGCCATTTTCATCATCTTTTATTGCCTGTCAAGGTAGTTTTACCCGACCCATCGTAACTGTTATTGTTGTCCTGATATCATTGTTAGTATTACTAATACTATGAACATTATGGCACATACATGTAGAGAGTCGCAAGACTGAGATTGACTTGCACAAATGTCGCGTTTATGAAAAGGACAACATACCGTTACAATCATCTGGTATTCCAATTTTGCCATATGGACAAGGTTCCTCAGTACCTGTAACACGATTAAAATAGGCCTTTAAGCGCTAAGTGCTGTACTTGTTTGCGCAGATGAGGTATTCGGTTACATTTCAATGACTTTTCTTTATATACCGCGACCTATCCACCTACCTACCTTCCTACCAACATATAGTCAGAAAGACAAATGTGAGATCATTTTGGTTCATTACTACATAAAGAGAATTTTGAGGGAAAGCCACTACAACATACAAGTGAACAAAAAAGAGACAACGTGCTTAAAGAGTCTATATAATCAAAGAAAGCGCTAGCACAAAAATAATATAACTTAACAACATACTTTATTTATTCCAGAAGCAAACTAGATGTACAATTAAAAGCTAAAAATAAGGGGGAAAAATAACTGTATACTTTTGTTAGTCTCATGATGTAGTCACTTCTGGTGTAGATCACGACGGTGGTACTACTGCATATTGCAACAATGCAAGTAACAATGAAGACTAGTACACCTATAAGTGTGCTATTAACAAGGTAGATTATTTAAATTTGCATCAAAAAGGCTAACATGTATTGATCAATAAATGCAGAATTCGCCGCTTATTTGCAGATTATATTTACTAAATTTTACTAAAATGACGACGTGACACGTCACGTCATCAGAGAGATTCAAAACAATTAGTTAAGGTAAGAGAGGACCCTGACTGTTATAATCAGGAAACGTTTTAGCGTGGTAAAACAAATTTAACCAGAGGTATAGCTGTCCAACCATAATTGCCCCTCACATTCCTTTTAAAAACTGCTCGACAAACTCAAATTCTTAAAACAAATCAATGTGGCTATGAGACATTATCAGTGAATAATGAAAGAGTGTTGAGCTTACTGAACCGAGTTTGTTTCAATATATTGGTCATGGTATTTGTTTAAAAGACAGAGTGTGTTGTATTTTGGCAAGATCATTGTTGAATAATATTGGCAAGTATGGATGTCAAAGAGATCATTCAAAATATCAATAATATCAATAATATTGAATAGGTCTTAAGACCAAAAGTGATCGCTCATTCCAGTATTGTTGCGGAACAATAATACGGCCCCTCATTTTGGAGGCGTAACACTAATCTTCATTACGATCCCGATGGTAAATGTGGCTTATGAGTTTCAAGAAATTCGAGACAAACAGCTTCTGTGGAACTTAATCAAATGATTTTACTCACGAAAAAAGAACTTAGAGAAAAGTTTAACTTTGGTTATCTAACTAAATCACTGAAGAAATTGTAGGATCAGTGTCTTTATATGGAACAGACAAGATAAGAAATGCCTAAGGTTTTGGGCTTCCTTGTTGGAATGGGACCTGGACCTGAATGGAGCGTTAGGGTAACCAGTTCAAGCTAATTCACAAGTGTGGCAGCTTTCGTAAGCTTGTAATTGTACATTGTACATGTTAGCAGCTGTTATTGTTTGAGGGCAGGGTGCATTGTTTCTGTTGTTCATTCCACTGTTCTCTCAAACGGTATCAAGCCATTCATGTAAGACTCAATACGAGAGCTGCAACACGACCCAGCCAATTTGGAGATATAAATTTAACTGTATTCAGAGCAAATCGTCTGTTTTTTTTAACCCAAAACTGATAAATGTAGTAATTTTTGAGAATCAAGGATATATTTTAAAGTGCACCTAACCCCAAAATTTTTTTTTCGCTAGAACGAATCTACTTATTATTTGAAATAGTTCTGCGAAAAAAAATTTGGATTCCGTTAAATCCTCGATTTTCTGTGCCACGACGAAATCTCGAAAATAGCTCCAAAACACCGCCATTTTGTTTCACGACCGAGTTTGAGGAGAATGGGTCCAGCGGCTCTTGTGACGTCTACCCAGGAAGGTTGGATATCTCATTTCCTCTCATTTCCTTCGGGATGGTGCAATACACATTCGAAAAGCGCGCAGAAACGCCTTCCAGAGGTGCTATCGGCTGTTGCAGCAATATTCCAGATTTATAGAAAGATATACTGTACAATTTACTGACGATGATCGGCTAATGGTGCAACAAAGACGTAAACGATGGTTGATTTTGTCGAACCGAAACAAGCGAACTGAATCTGTGAGAACCATTGAAGAACTCTCACTGGAATTTGTTCCGCAGACTTTCGAACGCTATTTTCATAAATTTTCTGCTTAAAGCTAACCAGCAATTTGTAGAAATACTACCGACAACCTATATCTTCCAATCCCGCAGTATTTATAACATAACCGGCAAAGTTGTGTGATCCGGTCATGATCAAGAAGCGTTATATTGATATGGAAATAGATCGCAACTGTACACCGCTAACCAACACTTATTTCTCTTTCGATTTAGATGAAAGTCGAGGATTAATCCTCTAGAATTACATGATAACAAAATTGTTAGACTCACAGAGTTTTTCGAAGGTTTGGAAATCAGCAGTGCGACAAAGATTCTGTGCAATAGCGTCGAAAATATGACCGCGTAACATTATCTGCGGACCGCTTAGGGAACACATCCTTTTCGCTTATCCCACGAATTTCACTGCTAACTTTGAGAACAATTTACATTGGTTATTTGGAGTTACGACTTAAAACGTGTGACAATGTGAAATCGGTAATTGTGTGAAATGTTTGCTTCCGCCTTGCTTCCCGCAGCTTCAAAAATACAGGTCCAAACAATACGATTTTCAATCGATCGAAGCCAATGTTTTGGAGGTCAGCAAGTCTCGAAAACTGCAACACGTACGTCGCTCTTATAAACATGAAGCATTCAACTGAAAGTAAAACACAAACCGGATTTAACAGAACCTTGACAAAATGCATTCTCGGTAAGGACAAATGTAAACGGGCTATAAACACGCCTGGAAATCTTATGTTTAGTTGACGAAATTACCATCCGAAGCAGTCCTTGAGTTTTCTTTCCTGCTTTTCGTTTGCCTGCTCCTCCACTTCGTATCTAGCTTTCCATTCCTAATATACAAGCAGCTCGTCCGCAAAGACGTCTTCCCCGTCGTCGCTTGAAATATTGTAAATTGCTCTCAAAGCTCTAAGCAGTGATTTCACAGTTGTCGAACGCGCTCGATCGAAGTTTATTTCGGAGGCTTCCGAATCGAAACTTAACTCTGACTCCAGTGACGAAAAAGAAATGATTCTGAGACAAAACTTGGACGTTTTAGTCTCAAAATACATCGGAACGATTAGTTTTGCGTTCTATTTTCTCGAGCAAATACAGAGAGTTGACTGAGGCGCTATTGTGTTTGGTTCCTGGGTAGACCTCATCAGGTACCGCCGCCCCAGACTCCCTAAAACGCGGTCGTGAAACACTTAATCGCGACTTTGAAAGGGCATAGAAAATCGAGGATTCAACCAAATTCAAAAATTTCTTAGCCCAAATGCTTCAAATAAAGTCTAGATTTGTTTTAGCGAAAAAAAAATTTGGGGGTTAGGTGTACTTTAAGGATGGCAACTTCGCAAGCGTGTAACATAAATTTGCAAACAAGAAAACGTGGACATACGGCTTTAGCTAGTACCAGGTGAAGAGAAGTTTAACGAAGCTTTATATTGGTGAACTCCATGAACTTTATCGGCCCTACTTCTACCACTGAAACTACCTTTCATGAAACACAACTTCAGTAAGTTCTAAACTACGACTGAGAACATTTTGCATTTGGAAACCTGTATCCTAATGTCATTTTTTTTGCGAAGCATTTCCTGTTAACAAGCAGTATGGGGATTGAAGTTGTTTGAGTAGTCAGGAGATTGCACGTGTCTATGTTCTGAATAAGATAATTGCCATCTGTTACTTAAGCCCAATTCCGTGATCTCCATCGTCCTGTGAACACTGCATATTTTTCATACATTAGTTAACCTTCTTTTACTTTTTAGTGCAGTTGAACTTTCAGTCCCAAATAACCTGATGAAGGGGATTAATTCTGAAAATAGACAATGAAATAATCTGACACAGCTCAGAAGCTAGAGTTCTTAAAAGCAAGTTCCGGGTTTTGGATACAATGTGCACTCACATACTTCGTTACCGTTATCTTTGGAATCACTTTACGCGTTTTCATTTATTCACTTCTCTGCAAAGATAAGAGGTGGCGTCGAGGCGCATAAATTCGGTGCCAGGTCAAAATTCAACATTGAAAAAAATTTAACCACATTCAATAGGGCATAAGTTCAAACTACTTGTAAACCTTCTGGCAAGCCTTTCATCCCGAAATTGCATTGCGTGCCGCCTATATATTGCCTGAAAATTTCAGTCCTTTAACACATTACACTTTGCACAAGGAATAGACTTGAGCCAAAATTGCCGATAAAGGTCAGCTGAACCCAACGACGATTTTTAGTTTTTGTAAACCCAAAAAATAGTTTTTCTTTTTTCAATAATTTTCTTGTTTTCCTGATCGCCAGTTCCAAAAATTATCGCTGGATTCATTAGTTTGCTACAAATATTCACAGTTCGCAAAATCCACCTTTCCCGTGTTCACGACCGAGGAAGAGGGAGACTTAGTAGTTAACTGGTGATGTCATCACGCGAAGAACATTTTGTTTTCTTAGGGAATAACTGTTATGCGTAGAGCTCAAAGTGTGAGACAGAATGGTTGCAAATTTTAAGGAAGATGTATTTTGAAGTATGCAGCAATACAAAAGGCTCATGAGAGGGTATCTCTCTCCTTTTGATGCATCTATCTCGATAACACCTGCCCAGAAACTATAAAACGAGGCAAAAGAAGTGGGCTAGAGATTTTCATCCCCTGCAATATCCGTCTCTTATTTCGAGTGGAAAGCTCGAATTCTCACGGTAGATTGGTCGGGAACCATCTGACTATTCAATTCAGTGACCAGCAGATTAAAAGCCCCTTAGTCCCAGACCAGATTTGAGACTTGCTGACAAATTATATGACTATTTGCCCTCGAAAGTTAGACTTTTCTAATCGAATAGTAAGTGGCACCTGCGTCTTTTAACGAGGCGATTGAGATTGTCGCGAGTTCGAACTAAACCAGCTTTTTATTGGCGTGTTTATACAAGCTCAAGCACGAGATCAATTATTCTAGTTTCTCAAAGCTTCCGCCTGCGTTCTCAGAATGCTTCTCGTTTAAAGTCATTGTTAAATTATCAGCAAACATAAACTTCGCACTGGCGAAAACAAAGTAAATTTCGATGATAACATAATGTAGAGTTTTAGTGCAGGATAAAAGCGAGGGCTATAATATCTTGCTGCGTATTCCCTGTACTACACAGGTTGACGAGAACTAATATAGATATATTATTCTATTCACCGAAACAGTTTATAACTGTCACGTAACCTAGGAAAGCGACTTTACATAAGAAAATGATTCGCTTACCTGCACAATAGGCGATGGCGCAGGAATATGTTGGTCTCAGAAAGTAGACGTAGAAATTTCCACAATTTCTAACCTTTATGTCGAACGATTGAGTACAGCCATTGTTTATGTTAAAGAAGTTTATGCAGGCTTTCCGATCAACTGTTCCATCTAGCTCAGAGGGGTGTGTTCCCTTCATCCACACTGGAGCTACGGTGCCACAACGGTTTGGGCTTACCATGGATGTTGGCATTTCTGAGCCTACGAAGCTAGTGAAACGATACCATCCCCAAGGTAGATCTCTATCACACAGTGCCACTTGGCCAACTTCCCAGATACTATTAATGCTTCGCCGGGGCTCGTCAATCTTTGTATAATTTCCGTCACCACAGCATCCATCGCAGTCAGATTGACCACGACATCTCTCAAACATAAGGAGTATAGCAAACTTCAGAAACAACGAGCCATGAGAATACATTGTAGAAGCCAGTGATAGGAATATTAAATACACCTTCTCAAAGAACGTCTAAACCTCTCTGACGATTATTGTCAACACTTGATTAGGTTGCACGTATAATGTAATGCTCTGATTGGTTCATCTATTAAAACATGTATGGTCTGGCAAAACATATACGTTTCCGTAACCTTCAAAGAAGATTTTGGGCATCCTTTGTTTCAACGTGAAAGGTTTTGTTTTAATACTCTGAGTAACAAAGGTAACCATAACAAAGTGTTTAACGAGCGCTGGGCGACTATTTTTAAACTTACGATGTCCCTGTGGCGGGGAAAAGATAGGAAGGAAAATTACTTTTCTTGTATTGCTGGTTGCTGTCAAGCTATCAAGCACACACCTTAATTCATTTGCACCTTAGTTGTCTAAAAGCCTTTGTAGTATTTTCTTAGTTTCGAGCATACCTCATTCACTTTTTGATGCTCAAGTGAATAAACAGAAGATAATTTATTCTTTTTTACCCTTTGTTTTTCATAACATGTCTCAACAAGCCATGGAAATTCAACTGGTATGTCATCAGA
Organism: Orbicella faveolata; assembly: GCF_042242905.1. Lineage (NCBI taxonomy): Eukaryota > Metazoa > Cnidaria > Anthozoa > Scleractinia > Merulinidae > Orbicella > Orbicella faveolata. The sequence continues at coordinate 19,981,689 of NW_028301564.1, forward strand.
GACAAAAATAGAAATCGTTTGTCCTTTGTGGCCAGAGAAACGGGGAATTAAAGATGCATTATCTTAACTTTGCAAGCGAAGTAGATATGAGTCTTCTTCGGGCCCGTTCTTCATCATCATTGCCAAATTATAATCGATAAATTGGAAAGGGAGGGGGGAGGGAGAGGGGTGGGTTATTGGTGATGATAAGTGGAGGTGTTTCTTCTTGGGTGATTTCTAATCTTTATAACTCATCTTTAAATCTCGGATTAAATGGATTTCAAAATCAATATCAGGTTGAATCGGTTTTGTTACCAAAATCCAGGAAACTACGATCAGTGGTGGCAACAGAACATGCCATCGCTGTTGCGTGATAATGTAAGTTATAATTTAATCAGTTAGTTCTAACATTCAAAGTTCAGGAAAATTGTCCAGGATCGACACTATAATGCAGAAGTTATTATATTACGTAACACGGGAGAATGCCAACCGTTTTGTGTAGGAATGTAGTTGCTTATGGATTTTAAGTTACGTGTGATTTATTGATGACTTTTGAAGTTCGTCGTTATCATCTTCGAGGTAGGCAACAAAAAAATTCAATAACCACTAGACCGCGACTTTTTATGTCAATAAAAATAGCACAGCATCTTTAGACACAAAAAAATGTGATAATTGCCTGATGAAACTTGATTTCTTCTGAAAACTTGAAGTACTCTAAATTTAGACAAAGGATATCGATAATGTTGCAGAAGCTGCTTTGGTGATGATTTAATTATCACACTAATTTACAGGTCGTATTTTTGCATTGCCAACTGTTCCTTTATCGTCTCTTTTAATTGCCTTTTGGATTATTGGCATTGCGCATGTAATAATTGCAAGCTTAATTACCCCATTTCTGAGGGTTCCATTAAACTGAACATATACCGAAATTATAATAAAGTAAGAAAAAAATAAAAAGGCGAAACAAATCCTTAGATGCGAAAGCTAAAAGGACCTCTTGAGACTGAACTTCTCACAGAGCGATTTCAATCTCGTGGCTGACTCGCTAACTGAGCCAACTGGCGTAAACATCCGCAGTTACATGGCGCGGAAATAACTCCGAAGTAGCATATGAATACATAAATTCCTCAGGTTTTAAACAACCAGTCCTTGAAACAGAGTCTTGTCCAACTGTCTCATGGAAATGGATAGAAAACGTTTTTGGGAGATTATTTACGTTTAGTAACGTTCATTTGTGTCGCACCGTGTTGCACCGCACATGCATAGATCATGTTTTTATGAGTCTTTTTAAATTTAATTTATTCTTTTTTGGCTAAACTAAACTAACAATGGAGCCATTTCACGGTCTACTAGTGGTTATATAACACGACGCGCAAGAAACAAACACTAGCTATTCTAAATTTAGAGCGTCCGAAAGGATATCAATAATGTTGTATGCTGATGTTTTTCAGCGATAATTCATTTTACAAACTAAATTACCAGTCATATTTGTGACATGATGAAGTGTTCATACGTGTTACATCTCTTTTAAATTTGCTTTGAATCATTAACTTTATAAGCATGCACTGCGCATGCGATAACATTTTGAAATAACCCTCTTTCCGAGACTTTCTGTCGAGTAAACCTAAACCGAAAGTAGAAAAAAAATCCTTTTATGGTTAATAAACACGATCCCTCTTAAACTGACTTCTTGGGTCAGTGATTTCTGTCTCTTTGGAACGAGCTACAGAAGCCTCCTGAAATAAACACCCCCAACGACAAGACGCGGAAATAACTCGAAATAGTATGGAGTTCATCACCAGTCCTTGAATTGTAGTCTTGTCCAACCGTCTCCTATGCATTATTATGGACAGACAACAGATTTTGGCTATTATTTACGTTTACTACAATCATGTAATAACGTATTTGACAAACGCAGCGCACGTGCATCACTCATGATTTGACGGGGCTTCTTGCTGCGCTATTTGAGACCGAAATTTGAGACCGAAATAACTTTGTGCGTAGTTGCGTTAAGTTGCAACATTGTGGTAGCCGGATAATTTTTGCACAACGTTTGTGTCGTTAAATTAATTTAAGTGTGCCAATGCTCCGTTTTGATAATTAATCTAATTGGGAAGATAAACGACTAGGATTCCTCAAAACAATTTCAGTCAAATTCGATTCATCTATATCTTAACAGAGGGGCGCTTATGCTTAATAATATGCAAATTTCAGCTAGCTATAAACTTAAATTAATCGTTTTCCTCGGATGGGGCTTAATCAGCACGGGAATTGAACAAACGTCTTGGATTTATCAGTATAGAGCAAGAATCCCCCCGGGAATAGATACTGAGACGGAAGTTGAAGTCTGGATATGTAATAACGTATGATTGGTGTTCGCCTTGGTCTGGTCTCGTTTTCTCGATAGAGACAAAATGTCGGATACGAACAACATATATTTTGAATTAATGAACTAATCAATGTTGGTTGTGGTTGGCTGATTTCGTTTGAAAAACTATATGTTCCTTGAAGGGAGAACTTTGGCAGAATTTAAGTCATTTTCCGAACACTAGGGGACCGCGGACACATGTTTACCGGGGTTTTCCGCTTTTCGTCAACTGGACGTTTACAGGAGTCGTCCATTTTTGGACTTAAGTGCGTGGCATTCTTCACAAACAGTAAAATGCACCAGTTGTCTTCACGTTGAGAACAGCACATAATAAAAGCAGTAAGTTTCTACCTTGTGCTGACGATCGTGGTTCTCTCTTCTCAATTAATACTGCACTTAAAAGTCAAAAGCGTAAATAGGACAAAACGGGATGTTTGAACGGAACAGTTAGGAGAAAGCTTCATTTCATCTCTACTGTTTTGCTTTTGTCTTGCCTGCAGGCCGTCAGGGCCGGTACTTACATGTACATGTATGACTGTCGCCTGCGGTAGGCTAAATCGTTCAACTTTCTGTAGAAAGTGAATAACTAACAATTACTTTAGAACGGATTATTCTGATTGAGTACTCTATCTTCAAGCTTAGCTATTGAAACAGTGAGAAAAGCGTTGAGATGGGAAGGAAACAACAAGCTTGTAACTCACGTAGTGAAGAGTACGTGAAACCAGGCACTTTCCCTTAGAACAAAACAAGAGAAAGTCGTACTTGAACGCGTGTCATGTCATCAGTAGAAGTAATTTTCACCCTTTACCGCCATGCTACAACCTAGCCGTACCATCTACCTGAAAGTCCCTTATTACTTCATGACATCCTTGAGTTACTTTTTATTAATGAAAACACTACAATTCTAAATTTGTACTGACACGTTGTAACATATGGTTGCCGTGGAAATGTAACGCACGGTACGTCATGACAAACTTCTGAGGGAGGATATATTTCGGAGGCATTAGCAACGTTTGGTAACTTTCACTCAAATAATAATAATAATAATAGTAATAATAATAATAATTAATAATAATAATAATAATAGTAATGATAATAATAATTAATAATAATAATAATGATAATAATAATTAATAATAATAATAATAATAATAAAGAACAATCAGCCACCTCTTTTATATGGACGACCTAAAAACATATGCAAAAAGTGACAGCCAGCAAACCGGCCTACTCAATATTGTAGAGACATTCAGCAATGATATCAAGATGGAATTCGGGCTGGACAAATGCGCTAAAGCTACATTCAAAAGAGGGAAGCTGACAGAAACTTCCGATCTGCAACTTGACATTGACACCTGTATCAAGGAACTAGACCAAGAGAACATATAAAAATGCCTTAGTGTGGATGAAGGTGATGGTATACAGCATGCCAAGATGAAAGAAAAAGTGAGGGAGGAATACTACCGCAGAGTAACGATGGTCCTAAAAACGGAGCTCAATGCTGCCAATAGATTTGAGGCAATCAACACCTTAGTTATCCCAGTGGTGACCTACCGTTTTAACATAATCGACTGGAAGATGAGTGAAATCAAGAGGTTAGACACAAAAACAAGAAAACTACTCACCCTATCAAAAATGTATCACACAAAGGCAGATGTAGACAGACTCTACCTCCCAGGAAATGCTGGTGGTTGGGGTCTTATCCAATTAGAAGCCTCTTACAAAACAACCACGATAGGGCACGATACATACCTAAAGAACACTGATGATGCCCTAATCGAACTAGTGCAAGAACATGATGGCAGAAAGAAATTGTAATCTATACAAAGGCAAGCAGAACAATTCAAACAAGAACTAGATCTAAAAATACCAGACAAATAAGCAGAAGAAACAACCACCAAATATGCAAAGAGAACCAAACAAATGGCGCGAAATAAGACCCAAGAAAAATTAACAAAGCAGTGAGAGGACAAAGACTTACATGGAAGATACCCAAAGAGAATAAAGGAAGCAGATGTTGACCACCACAAAACCAACCAGCGGCTCAAAAGCAGTGGACTGAAGGCAGAAACGGAAGGATTCAAAATCGCAGCCCAAGACCAAAGTCTAGCTACCAGATCATACCACGCCAGCATTATCAAAGACGGTACTAGCCCCCTATGCAGGATGTGTAACAAATACGACGAAACAATCGACCATATCGTGTCTGGGTGTCCTGAACTTGCGAAAACAGAATATACCCACCGACACGATAAAGCAGCCGCGTATATACATTGGAAAGTCTGTCGCAGCTATATAAAGACATCAGAAAAGTGGTATGACCATGAGCCGGAAACAGTTACAGAAAACGAGGATGTCACGATATTATGGGACATGCCAATACACACAGACGGGAAAATAACAGCCAACAGACCCGATATAGTGATTAAAGACCACAAAACGAAAACCTGTAAATTTATTGACATGGCAGTACCATCAGATAGTAACACATCCGTGAAAGTCACTGAAAAACTATCCAGATATAAGGACTTGGAAATCGAAACAAGCCGAATGTGGGGCATGAGAACGGAAACGATACCAGTTATCATTGGAGCACTTGGAGCTATCAAAAAGGGACTAGAGACTTATCTTGGAAGAATTCCCGGCCAAATAAGCATCAGTGAACTACAAAAGATAACCTTGCTAGGTACTGCACACATTTTGAGGAGGGTGCTATCAAGCTAAAAACTGGCTATCCCCTAGTGCCCCTGGACCATGGTTTGGTCTCGGCCCTAAGGACTCTAAGCAAGCATTACGTGAGGACGATAATAATAATAATAATAGTAATAATAATAATAATAATAATAATAATTTTACAGTTGTAATTTTTTATAAGCCACTAATAAACATTATTATTATAGTAATAATAATTATAATAGTAATAATAATAACAATAATAATGATAATAAAAACTCTACAGAGTTAAACTCAGCTCAAGCGCGTTAGATTTCAAAAGTAAACTGTCGGCACAGTTCCTTGAATAGTAGATCCATAATCATGTAAATTAATGCGTGATTCAACATTGTATCACCGAGAGAAGGTTTCATGGTAAAGTAAAGTTATTAGTTCTTATCTTGGATGAAAGCGGGTATTTCAACCATGCCCCCGCGCTCGCTGTACCAAGGTCAGAAGACGGGTGTCCTTGCACGTCCAAAAGTTAAAGATACATTCGTTACACAGCAGATATATCTTTAAAGTACTTTATTCGGCAAAAAAAGCAATCTACAAAGGCGGATTTTGAACAATTATGTATTATATGAAAACACTGTTAAAAGACCAGGAGAAAAAAATTCCTGGGAAACTAGTTGCATTGAATATAAAATATTTAGTTCGACCTGAACCATAACAAAATGATCAACTATGAACTTTTGCGTAGTTCACAACTTAACGTCAAAGCTCTTTTTAATTGTTTTCACTTATTAAAAAACCGTATGATTACTTATTAATAATATAAACATGAAAAAAATTCGCGTGGAGAAATTTTCGGAAGGTCTTGCTTGAAGCTATTTTTTTTTTGGCATTCAATAAAACTTTTTTCAAAGTTTCCACACAAATTTTCGGCATCATTTTACGTGATATCATTGGCTTAGAAAATTTCCCTCTGTCTTTCAGCCATTCATAATCCAGAATTACGGAGTGTAATTTGCACTGGTGTTACACTTGAACTGCATTGCTCTCAGCCAGTAATAATCGAGTAATTTTTTCATGTATATTATTATAATTGTTATTACTTATTACTATAATTATTGGTATTTTTTTATCTCTGCTCCACTGCTTTTTCCCGTAGCATAGACGGAAAGAGGCGATATTAATGGACTTCAGATCATTTCTCAAATTTAATAGTACGATTACGGTCTACTTTATGGTGCCTATTTTTTTCTGTCTTATTTTGTCATAAAATCAGCATGCAACCCACTTCAATTTGGCGCAGTTTGCCTCTATCTATTTAATAATCGGCAGGTAGCCTTGCTTTGAGCCATATACTAATAAAGCTGTACAGGAACTGAAAATAATGTGTCAAACCGTTTTCTGTCAGTAGAGGAAGGAAGTAGATATATTGAGATTTTAAACAAACTTTCCGGCGCGAGATTGACTACAAATTTTGGTAAAGGAAACCTTCCCGATTTGTTTGGCATGAGACAATGTCGTCTTTAAATGGTGCTAAAGAAAAACAGAGCTCCAAGTGATCTTTTTAAAGGCACTGTTTTATGGATAACAGGAAATGACTCTTTCTGTACTGTCCTGTTCAGCAAAACCACCAACTAAATGAGTAAATAATATGGAGCTAAGTAACTAATATGAGGTGAGTAAATAATGTGAAGCAAATAATCATAAGCAAAATGTTTCGCTATTATAAAAGCCATGCGTTTTTGTTTTTTTTGTTTGTTTGTTTGTGTTTGTTTGTTTTTTTGTTTGTTTTTATTTAAAGGAGATAAAGAAAGCCCTTAGAAGGCGCTTGCAAGCAATAAAAATTTCATGGTAGAACATTAATTGCATCCTGGTGCAAGTAGCGGGGGAGAGTCCGTTTTGAATGGACTTAAACTAGCCTACGAGCTAAAAAAATGACCAAAGTGACACACTCTTGCTTTAAAAAGCCAAACAAAAACTAATCTATTCGCTGAAATTATATATAAATGCGTTATGGTTTAGCAGTAATAGAAAAAAAAATCTCCTTACTCTATGTCCGCCGTTTTAATCCTATAAAGCGTAAAAAAAAAATATATATATATTTAGAGAAATTGTCGTTGCTGTTGTTGTTGTCCCCGTCATATTTACTGTTGCCCGGCTTTTTTCAAGAAGCCCGTCTCTTGATAGCGAAGAGCATCATTCGAAATGCATATTTCCTGGTAATCACAGCCGACATTTGGTATGCCCACCTCTTGGTAAATGGCTCCATTCGAGAAGTTTAACTTCTCATACCCTGCAGCATCTTGCGAAATTGGTAACTCATCATAGGAAACGTTATCTGTCCACATGCCAATCTCTTCATACCTGACCACGTCTTCCTTTGATTCAGTTTCTTGTAACTCGTATCTCTCAGGGTTTGGGAATGCAACCTCAGTAGGCATGACGTCTGACACACGCTTACGCCTACGGTTTAGCATTTTGCGGCGGTGACAGTAGCGGATCAGGTAAATGCTGAGGACAGCAAGGACAAATATTCCACCACATGAGACACCGATAATAATTGGATAGGGGGCCTTTCCTTTGTCTCCTGTTTTAGGTTCTAGATTTTGATAAAACATCAAACAATAGCGTTAGGATAAAATCAACATGCATATTTCTCCCCCGCGGGTAACATATTGAGTTTGTCATTCATCCTATATATGCTGGCAATTACCTTCAACGTCCTTCATGATTTTAAGGGATTCTGGATCGACAGTCAGAGGGCCCAGTTTGCCTTCCTGTACAGCCTTTTTCAACGGAGTTAAAGCTTTTTCATCTTCAAGACTGTTTTTGAACAACAGCTGAAATTGTGCTACTACACTGCCCGGCCTAAGAACAATAACAAGCACTAATAAACAAACAGACAAAAAACAAGCAACGATCACACAATATTGCATCAACCATTGATTACATCGATCACAAAATGAGGTTTCAAGTTATAGGAAAAAACCGTTTTCATTTAACTGCCTTAAGCTAGCACACCTGAACGATAAGATTTCTACTCCAACAAAGTTGTGCTCCTGAGAATACTGCTTGTTAATCTGTAGGTTCAAAAAACAAGAGTCTAGGCATTATCACTCAATGCATTTTTTCTTTTGTTTTCATTGGCCGAGAATCCAGCACATGACTTCCCATTTGTTTAGCCGCAAATAATATTCTGCTCATGCGTAATTGTAACCACGTTCTCAGGTGAAAAATAGCCGATCGCTTTCCGTAGAGAGCTGCAATAGTGCCGTAGAGCTGAGATTTTGAATTTGAAAATAAACTTGGTGATGAAATGACAAGACAATTATAGAACTCGGTTATCGTGAAATATCGGAATTTTTAAGTTGAAGATTAATTGTTTGACTTCGGCAAAAACTGATCTGCTCGTCACTGACAAAACATGATATTTTGCTCCACCTCGTCCAATAATTGTTAACTATTGCATAATTTGAACGTACAGCGAAACCTTTTCTTCAGTGGACACCATAATAGAATCTAGCCAAAGTCCCAAAACGTTTTCCCCTAATTTTCCCCTAATTTTCTTTAAATTACACTCTCTATCACTTGATGCTAAATCATTGCATCAAAAAAAAAAAAAACAAAAACAAAAACAAAACAAAAAAAACTGCGCAATCATTTGTGAACGCGTTGTTATCATTTCCGTGACACAATAGGTTGCCAGTATGACCTGCTGAAAAATCCCTTTATTACAGCTTTGGCGCCTTATAATTTATAAACGGCACGTTGATTTACTTTTTATATTACCAAATTTTAATAAGTACGATAAGACGTAACATTTGGCAAAGTTTTAAAAAATCTGTAAATAGCGTCTTCTAGAAAGAACCAAGTAAAATATATCTATTCATTAGCTGGCCTGCAAATGAAGAAGGAATACGTAACGTCTTGCCTAAGGGAATGGAAAAGTATAGCTAATACTGATATTCTGTCTTATAAATATTGCTAAATTCTTGCCTGTATTTCAAGGGTCCGTGACAACTCTTTAAACGCTTGGCTGTTTCTATTCTCAAGATCTTTATCCCATGTCCGTTGGAGACTTAACTCAATGATAAACCCTAGAATGTAAGTGCATAAATATGTCAGAACAAAAGTGGACGAAACGAGAGAACATCACGAATGTTGTAAATACGTTTATACACAAACAGACTGACTGACTGACTGATTAACTGTTTGACTGGTTAACTGATTGATTGATTGATTGATTGATTAATTGATTGATTGATTGAGTGAGTGAGTGAGTGAGTGAGTGATAGATTAATTGATTGACTGATTGACTGATTGCCTAATTTATTGAGTTGTTGGGTGAATGACTGACTGACCCAAAGGCAGACCTTTTGAATGATTGAGTGATTAAACGACCTATTTAATTAAACGACCTTTGATGAACATATGATAGATGTCACGACATTGCAGTCTGAGGCATTAGAGGATGGGTGTGCTGATATTTTATCCTTTACATATTTTTCTCTCTTTACATTAAGCCTGCGGGCGCGAACGCGTAAATTTTACAAAGGACAACCTCGATGTTTAAAGTGCTACTATGACGAAAATCGCATCCTTCAAATCGGAGCCATTTTAAGACATAAACAAGTAGTCTCTACAAGAGTAAAAATGCTGTTTACTGTTTTCAAATACCTCTTTTCGTTCCAGAGATATGCAAGTTTTTCAAATATGCAAATTAGCCAAGTGATGACGTCACACACTTACCTGAATTTTGATCAAATATGATAAACAAGGATATCTCAGTCAGTTTGTATTAGAAATGTTTGATTTTCACAGTAAGATTATTCTAGAGGTGCTCTTAAATATGAGCTTAACAATTTTTGTTACCATGGCAACATACTGGGCGCCAGACCTCCACGATACTAAAGGCTTTTCTGACCACTTTTAGCGTTCTAGATTGATATTTGCCAATGGTGCCTCATCTGCATAATCCAGCAAGCATAGAAATACGTTGGGTGGAGTTCATAGCCTTGTTTAACGTTTTCCAAGGTTAAAATCACTAAAATGTTGAAATAAGGTTAGGTGGGACTGGAAAAGAGTGGGTTGCCATGGGAACAGAAATTGTTATAGCTGTAGGTGTGTTGCACTTAGAACTATTAGCTTACCAAGTTTCAATGGTTTCTGCCTCAAAGTGACCAAGATAGCGCTATTTGTATACTTGATATAATATTTGGTTAAGTGTATGACGTCATCAGTCATCTCAATTGCATATTTTACTCATTTTTCAAACTTAAATATCTCCGGAACCAATGCAGATATTTGTAAACGGTAAACGGCGTCTTAACTCTTTCGTAGGAGTATATGTGATTAACCCAAAAAAATCAAGGGGTAAAAATTTGATCATAGGGGCACTTAAAGTAACCTGAAATTATATTTAACCTACGAAGTTCGGGATACTTTAGATGTCATTCAGTACGGTTTGTTTATTCAGTGCGGCGTCTTTACAATTCAATTAAAACCCGTTGCTTTCTGGATTTTTTTTTTTTTTATTTGTTTTGTTTTGTTTTGTTTTGTTTTTTTCGTTTTTGATCGGCGCCAATGCAATACACAGCACCAGATTGGACGTTTTCTTTGAAAAATAACAACAACAACAACAACAACAAAGGAGCATTCGCGACCATTAATCCCTGAAACTTATGGCTGTTAAGTACTCCCATCAGTATTTTTGTTAAGCAACAGAAAATATAATTACTTGTTGCTGGTTGCCGAGTTGGTGGTTGGAGAGTGACAGTTGTGAACTCCTTATCAGATGTAGGAATATCTGTATCTACCGACGACGATGTGGCAAACACTCTATTAGATGACGTGACACGCGTGATTCTTATTTCTTGCGATGTGCTGCCAAGTGCAGCGGATGCTCTTATCAGTGTACTTGTGGGTGAAGCAATAGTTGTTGTAATGGCCTTGGAAGAAATCGCCGCATGTGTTGTTGCCGCATGTTTAGATACTGGAGGTGAAGCTAATCCTAAAGAGAGAAAAGTAAATTATATATTACAATTTTAATTGATAGACGCTTTTTATCGTTGCTCTGAATAAATAAACGTCCTCACGCATGAACAGCTTTTTTCGGATGCCTGTGCATTGGGCTTCAAAATTTACAACCGAGCAGAAAAGAAATACTAAAGAAACCTAATTCACTGATTTCAAACTTTTTGCAATTAATCAACACTTAAGTTATAGTGGTCAAACCTTAGGACTTTTTTTTGCTTTTCGGAAGGTCGTTATGTTTATTCACATTTCACATGCCACCATGTTTTCAAAGTGTGCTGTTTTCCGATGTTTAGGTGGATATTCTCACAATTTGGCGTCACTTAGGCGTGATATGACATGCAACATACACAGCGCAAGATTGGACGTTTTTCTTTGAAAAATAACAACAACAACAAGAACAACAACAAAAGAGCATTCGCGACCATTCATCTCTGAAACGTATGGCTGTTAAGGACTCCAATCATTCAGTATTTTTGTCAAGCAACAGAAAATATAATTACTTGTTGCTGGTTGCCGAGTTGGTGGTTGGTGAGTGACAGTTGTGGACTCCTTATCAGATGTAGGAATATCTGTATCTACTGACGACGATGTGGCAAACACTCTATTAGAAGACATGACACGCGTGATTCTTATTTCTTGCGATGTGCTGCCAAGTGCAGCGGATGCTCTTATCAGTATACTTGTGGGTGAGGCAATAGTTGTTGTAACGGCCTTGGAAGAAATCGCCGTACGTGTTGTTGCCGCATGTTTAGATACTGAAGGTGAAGCTAATCCTAAAGAGAGAAAAGTAAATTATATATTATGATTTTAATCAATAGAAGCTTTTTGTGGTTACTCTGAATAAATAAACGTATCCATGCATAAGCAGCTTTTCTCCGATGCTTGTGCACTAGGCTTCAAAATTTACAACCGAACAGAAAAGAAATATTAAAGAAACCTAATTCACTGATTTCAAACTTTTTGTAAATGATTAATCAACATTCAAGTTACAATGGTCAAACCTTAGGACTTTTTTTGCTTTTTGGAAGATCGTTATGTGTATTCACATTTCTAATGCCACCATGATTTCAAAGTGTGTGTTGTTTTTGTTTTTTCGATGTTTAGGTGGATATTCTCACAATTTGGCGTTACCTAGGCGTGATATAATGTCACGATTGGCACGTGATTATCACTGAAATTAAGGCGTTTGAATGATTAACATGCCAGCAATAAACAGTAAGCAGGGTACAAGCAAAGGTTGCAAACGAGAAAAAATGCCACGCTAAAAAGGACTGACGAAATGAAATACAAAAAAACAAAACAAAACAAAACAAAACAAAAACAAACAAACAACAACATAACAAAACAAAACAAAACAAACCAACAAACAATAAAATCAAAATTATGGAATAATATAAGCTGAGTAAACTGACCAAAATAACAGCAACGGAAACAACAAAAAGCAAACTTACCCGTTTCACAGTTACCTCCAGTATATCCTGTTGGGCATTTGCATGAGTAGTTGTGGAGACTATCCACACAGGACGCACCGTTTTGACATGTGTTGTTAATGCAGTAGTCGATGTCTGTAAAACATGTTAGCGTGAGTGAAACGTATTAGTTTGTGAGTATGGCATTTTCATTATCAAGAACAGCAACTTAAAATTTCTTTGCCGGCCGTCTTTTAAATATTAAGTAATTCAACGAAACTTGAAACAAACGTTGTGAAGCCAACAGCAAAAGAACAAATTGTGAAAACAACACCAAGATAAAACCTATTTCACAGTAATCTCCAATGTATCCTGTAGGGCGGTTACAGGAATAACTGCTGACTCGATCTTCACGCGATCCATCATTACTGCATATAAAGATAATGGCCAGGTTTTCTTCATCTAAATTATACCTGTCGGCAATTTTAGGCCTCTTTAGCGTATCTGTAACTGCCACCAAAAAACAATACGCTCCAACGACAAAACAACTACCTAGCGGCTTCACAGTAGTCAGAAAAAACAAAAAACAAAAACAAAAACAAAAACAAAAACCAAAACCAAAACCAAAACCAAAACCAAAACCAAAACCAAAACCAAAACCAAAACCAAAACCAAAACCAAAACCAAAATCAAAAACAAAAACAAAAACAAAAACAAAAACAAAAACGAAAACAAAAACGAAAACAAACAAACAAACAAAAAAAAAAAAACAAACACGAGTAAGCTAAAGGGGCTGTCACTGTAAATGGCAACCTTAAGCTCAACTTCTGGCTGCTATTGCAAACTCTCCCCCTGGTCCCCCAGTCCCTGTAAATTGTCACTCAAAGCGCATAGCAAAAAGCTATCGTAGGCGACCGCAACCTTTCTTTAAAATTACAAACTGATTTCTTCTTCTTTCATTTGCATTGTTGTTGATATTGTTGTTTTGTTTGTTTCTCTCTCTCTCTTTTTTTTTGTTTGCTTTCCTCTCTAAAGCGACTATTTGTAGTGTCTGATTCGTATTACAGACCAAGTTTGTAAAAGTATGGTCTGGGCTATCATCCTCCCAGTTATAGGTCAGAGTGCTCTGTGAGCAAACTCGTGAATTGAACAGGGGAATTAAAATGTTTAATGTTATCAGGGCCCGTTTCTCGAAAGCTCCGGAAACTTTTTGGGCCCGGAAAGCCATAGCAAAATCTTGGACCTTACGATTACAGAGCTCTTTTATTTACATATTCTTAACATGAACAGATGTTCCCTTCATAGAAGAAGTTTCAGGCGTATACACTTCAACGTTTTTAGATACAGATGAACTAAAAATGACTTTACCGGCCCGAAAAGTTTCCGGTGCTTTCGAGAAACGGGCCCCTGGTTTAGGGAATTTTGTGGTTGATTTCCATATTAAGAGTACGAACAGTAGTTCAGTGTTCGCTAATTAGGTACCAAAGAACAAAGTAACATTTGGATAAGAAGGCATTAATATTAAAACGATCACGCGATTACATTTGACAAGGGTGGACGATGTCATATGTTTTAAACATTTATCATTTTTGTTTCTGGTTCACCAAGAAATAGTTGGCAGTAAGTGTGTGTGAAAAGTGAACTTTACTGTTTAGCATTGTATATAAACGCGTAGATCTTGAAAAATCAAGGCAATAGTGTATTAATAAAAAAAAACATTAATCATTCACTCTTTATCAAATGAGATAAACGGAAATGAGTTTTGAGTTTTGTTGTAAAATGGCGTTTCAGGTTCTGATTATAAGGATGTACAACGACACGTTCACAACGTTTTCGAAGGAAGTTTCAGGTGTAAAGATTCCGTGAAATTTCAAGCTACAACAAGGCGACGAGGACACAAGGGCTGTTTCCCTTAGTCGAGAGAAATTAGAGAAAATTAAGCAAAAGAGCGTTTACCGACCGCTCGTGGTGCGAGGTTGCTAGCATTCCAGTGGAAACCACCAACCAGTCTGTTCACAGGAACAATTTGTGATATCGCCGGAGATTTCGATCTTGTCTCATACTAGGTGCGTGTTTACTGACCAATGCGTAATTTTAACAATTTTGACTTTTATGTTTGATTTGTAATATCTGATCAACAGCTATTATTAGGCCCCGTCCACAACTACGCTGGAGAAATTAGAAAAAAAAAGAACGCAGATTTATTTCTACGGTTAGGCCTTCCATCCACAATATTCCGTCACGAAAACGAAAACGCTCTTCAAACTGGGGCAATTTAAAAACGCTGCGGCTTTGCGTTTTAGTGTGGACTAAAAACAATTTTAAGGTGGCTCCCTGTAGTTTTACGATCGCACGTGCGCTGAGGACGAAAGCTCAACTAATCTGCGCGCGCTCGAAGGAAAACGTCAGTGTTTTTTTGATATTTTATGACGTCAACATGGGCACAAAAAGCAAAACTGACGGTGAATTTTCTCGCGTTTCCTTCGGTGAGATTTCGTAAAATTTGGCAGACTGTTAGTAAATATTTTACTTTAGTCGGAGCTCGTTTTCCAGGGAAATCTATAAGACCAGTTTTTTGGGAGCGGTAAAAGACACAAATTTGCAAAAATCGAAAAACCTGTCTTTACAAACCCTACTTTTTTCGTGTTTAAAATTCGTGTCCCGCAGGATACGATATGTTGTAAATATTTTGGAAGATTTAACGGAAGGAACATCAAGAAAATCACAAATAAAGCCATGAAAAGGTAAAATAAATAAATAAATAAATAAAACAAACAAAATAAACAAACAAACAAACACATTTGTTTAGGCATTCAGAATTCAAGACTAAACCCGTAATATTTTAACAGAGATGATAGTAAAATACTATTTAATCGTTGCTTATTGCATGTAATAAGTTTGAGAGGACTGGGTGTAAAAACGAATGCAAAAACAGCATTCAAAACATAACAATTGCGCGCGCAACGCCATAAATGATTATCCTACGGGGCCACCTTAAAACGGCGCTTTTCGAAAACGATGACGTTACGATAATCATGTGATTTCCCTGACCGAGTTTTCCTCAAACACAATCCAAAATGACCGATGATCGTTGCGTTTTCAAATTTCTCCGTGTGGACGAAAACATTTGATACGTTTTCAGAGTGAAAAGACTCTCTTCAAATTTCTACGGCATAGTGTGGACGAGGCCTAAGTGTGTGCAGTTACATCATGTGAGTATAAACAGATTGTGACTGTGGGTAGCCATTCAAAGTTGATGTTTACATGGAACAAAACATCCTGCATGAACGCCTCCTGATAGACTTGCCACAAGTCGACTTCTACTTCTATAAAATGATGTCAACTTGTTCCGCTTGCTCGGATTCGAATTCAATTTCCATATTTTTTCGCGCGAAAATATGAGTGTGTCGTTCTAACGTAATGATTCACAGCCCACCCCTAATTGCATGGCGTTTTTCTTTTTTGAAATATTTTAGAGCGAGCGTAAGCAGAAAGATAAACCACATGCGCAGTAGCCACACATACAACATCATCTTGTTGAAGACATCGTTTATTGAAAGTTGAATAACCGAAGGGCCAAAATAATAAAAAAAATTTTAGCAAAAAAAATCAACTTGATCTGTATTTAAACTGGCAAGAAAACAAGAAATTAGATGTTTTCTTTGCCACGCGGCAAAAGCCGAGGAAATTGAACACGCAAAAATGAGTTAATTATTGACTTCGGAGGACAAAACGAAACCGAACACAACAGAATTCCCATTATTTTACTATAATTGCTAACATTTGAGAAAACATCCGAAAATAAAAGCGAAAAGACAAATCTACAAACCATTTTAAACACAAGAAATGATATAATTTCTTCGCGCGCGAGAAATAATACAGCGCAGTGAAAGATGAAAGTTTCAAATAAAAAAAGACGACAAAAACAAGGATCGGCTGTTTACCGAGCTACAATCCAGGACAAAAAAGTTGGGACAGCAAGCAAGTTCTCCCCTCCCCTCACTTACAATGTTGATAATCGGATGATTCTTTCCCCTTTTGTTGGAAAAACGCGATATTTTCCAACATTGATTAGGGGGGATGGGGGATACGTGATTTAGCTGAAGTGTCCCAACTACTTTTAGCCGGAATTGTAGGAGTTGAGTTTAAGTAAGTTTGAATTGAGTTTGAGTTGAGTTTTAGTTAAGTTTGAGTTAAGTTTAAATTAAGTTTGAGTTATAGTTTTTTTTTTAGCACTTTTGACTAAAACGTACTAAAGAAAAGTTTCGCATCCCTTTTTTCTGAAAATAATTAGGTATTTATATTCCTCCAATATGACTCAGGGCTTAAATCTGTGCTCGTCGACATTGTGCGAGCGTTGACACGTTTCGTTTAAATGTGTCGGAGTTCTGGGTTAGAGATACAAGTTTCGTATAAAAGTTATGATCGTGAGATTAAAGATCATTAAATACAGCTTTCCGGCGATTGCAAGCCCGGAGGTCTTGAAAAATTTAAATATATCAAGGTACTGAAGCAGTCATGCACTATTACTATTTTTGCACAGTTGTATGACGAGCTGAGGCTGCGGTTAGCTCCTAACATTACATTCTGCTAAGACCCTGGTAAGTGTGATTGGAAAACTACGCATTCGAATTTCTCCTAGTGAGAACGTAGTAGTTCGCATTCTTCGTGGTGAGATCGTGCACTTTTTTTCTCGCGTGCGTTTCAAAACCGGCTTCATTTCAAACCTGGCCCCAAACCGAGGTGCGTAAAACCAGGCTATCAAAGACAGATTTCAGATGGAGACATTTGTCTTTCACTGAATGCCCTATATATACCACCTAATGAAACAGCCGACTGAAAGAGCTTTGGGGTGGATTTGAACGTACCTTTCTATTTTTTGCAAGAAAAGACAGTATCAATACACAACCGAGACAAAGTAATTTGATCGTGACTCCAATAACTGTCTGCAGTCTGCATTTTGTACCTAGTCTGTATTTTGTACCCGGTCTGCAGTTTGCAGTCTGCATTTGGTCCCAGGCGTTCCATGCGCAGACCATGGAAACTGCGGACAAGAAACGCGACATTGCTCGCTCTTCGTGACAGAAGGCGGTGTTTTTGCGAAGAACGTTTTTGTGAGAATCGCGCCTTATACTTTCATCTCGTATACAAAGATGTCGATCGTTTTCGGAAAGGGTCGGTCCACGAATTATATTGCTTGAAAGCCAGCCAGGTAAGAAAAGGTCAAGCTCGAAACGTTATCGTGAGATAACAACTGAGCCGATCGGGGTATGAGTTCAAACTACGAAAACACTGAGAAAAAATAGGCAATCAGTGACTGCATGTGGCTACTGCTATTGTTATCTATATTGTTCTGAACTTTGAAGTGGCTAAAGACTACTACTAATAATAATATCCCATTCCCCCGCTCGATACAATTCAAGTACATCCGGGACATTGTTATTTGCGAGAAAAACATGGCTACGAACGGAGTGAAGGACAGTCATTGGGTCAAGCGCTGATCGTGAGTAGAATTTCCTTGTTTTTATCAATTTTAGGCGTTCACGGCCTAACTAACTATCAGAACTTTCTGTGATTCGCTAGCGCGGAAGAAATTTATTTGCGTGGCTTCAGGACGATAATTGACATAACGACAACATGTTGAGTGTTCGCTTACTGCTTACTATGGACTAGTTTGTTTGAAGTTCAATCGATTCTCGATGTAGGAAGCTCTTGTTCAGTCCATTTAGGACGATGCAGGCCTTTAGAAAGCGATAAATTAGTTCTCCGCCGCGGTTTTGATATCTGTACGTTCGAGATGATTTAGACTCCAATTTCATGTTAAAAGCACTCTTAATTAAATTGTGCAATTCATGATTCAACAAAAAGACGGTGAATTTAGTCCTCCTGGCCTCAAAAGGCATACAGGAGAGTTATTTGCTGTTATTTGAGCTACGATAAGCCTTGTGGAAAGCTAGCTCTAGGACAGTATTGTATCAAAGGCCTACTCTGGAACCTTAAGTCGCCGTAACTTAAGGCGACTTTGGGCGATTTAAAGCGACTTTAGGCGACTTAAGCAAAACTGGCAGAAAAAACATTGTGACTTTAGGCGATTTAAGGCGATTTTAGGCGACGTAAGGCGACTTGAGGAGACTTTATTTCACTCGAGTGATATAAATTTAAACTTAGCAACGGTCTCTCCATAGATCTGTTATGCTTTCCTGCCTCAGTCAGATAAAATATTCCAATACCATAATGAGTACCGCATGCTAAGTTCCTTGGTAAGAACACGTCCTGTCAAATTTCACCAACTACACTTCAGGCTCCAGAAAACTTTGATGACCCTGGCAGTTTACACAGGGAATCCAATCTTTTTAGAAGGTTTGTTGATCAGACCAAAAGGAAATACACCTTCCAAACATTCCCTAGTCTCCACCTAACACATTACTAATGCCCAGAACGAAATTTTCACAACGAAATACTAGAAATTGATACATCGATACCAGACACAATGGTCTCCGCCATTTCTATTCTCCCAGTAACCCTTGCGCCGCTAACCGGTTTCCATGCTCCAAGAGACGAGACATCTGTGCCACGAAAATTCGAGTTCTCTTGCTAAGTGTTCCGGTGATTTCAAATCACCCGATAATAAATTACTGTATTAAAGTTTCGGAGAGTATTAGCTTGGCGATTTGTTTTGTCTTGATTTTTGTAAACGTCTGTCGGAGTAATCATACTCACGTGAGCGCGAGTAGCTCACGTGAGCTCGCGTACACTCTAGTCAAGGGACCAAACTAAGTCACATGTTCCAAACAGTTGCCTGGCGGCCATGTTTACTGAGAGTTGATCACAGAGAATTTTCTGTACCTTAGCTTTCGATAGTAACAGTAGCGCAATCCACGTAAAGTGTATGAGATGATGTGAATAACTGGCTTCATCAAATGTACGAAAAGGATAGATAAACATTATGCTGCAAGTTGGTTCGTCCAATTACGAAATTCAAACGTTTACAGTTGGTCGAATGTGGAAGCAAAATGCCAATAATGATTTTTGCTGGAGAAATGGCCCACTTTTGTCACTCTTTTACACTGGATAAGTAACGTATTTAAAGTGTAGACTCAGTTCGGTTCAATTGACGTTGGATGACCACAGTTTTACTGCTCAGTGTAAAAGTGAAAGAATTGTGCCTTAACCCAGAAATATTTTTCTGTCTTTTTTTTTTTTTTTTTTTTTCTTTTCATCTTGATGATCTGGAAAACCTCTTATTGTTGTTGTTCATTAATTGTACATTGTAGGTCTTCCGAAGATTTCATACAGTAATATCGTACAAAAATTAATAAGCTTAAATAAAATTATTGCAGTATAGTCATTTGTTATATCTTTCCATATTTAATATATTTGCTGATGATAACATAGAGTGTCATCTTTTTTTATTAAATCTTTTACAATGAAATACAATAAAAAATAAATAAATAAATAAAACTTAATAGAAATTAAAAAAACCATCTGGGAGAGAGTATATATCAGATTGTCATTCCTATTTAAGTATTGTCCACATGTAGAAATTATTCCTGCTAACATGGGGGCAAAGAGGTGCAAGACTATAATAATATTAGGTTTCTTATCTATAAGGGAGCCACGGTTTTGAGGCATAATACAGTAATTGTCGGGTCCTCTGCTTCTTAAAGGACCCTAGTCAGCCTCTGCTGTTTTTGGTGCCATCAAAATTATTGATATTGCATGGTGAGGCCATGTCTTGTTGCTTTACTGTAAGTTGTGTTCCTGAAAGTATGTCCCTATATCTTTAGTAGCTTCACAGTGATTTTCTTTGCTTTGACATGCTCCGAATAAAACATAAAAGCCAACCTCTTGTATGTAAACAGAAACAAAGGTGTGGCTGACTAGGACTCTTTAAAGGGAGGGGGGTTTAGATGGTTCCAATGCATTGGGAACAAAAAAAAAAAAAAGAAAAGAAAAAAGAAAAAAGAAATTAAAAGCACACCTATTGAAGTTACCTCTGCTACACCCTGCACACTGCCCCCCCCCCCCCCTGTTCCGTAACCAGTACCCATTTATACATCTGGGTGAGGAGAGCAACTATGAGAGTACAAACACAAAGCAATGATCCCCAATAGGGGTCCGCACCAACCATTGGGTCATCCTGCCTCCTCCTCCATGGGGTTAGAGTGCAGTTTACCCTAACATGACAGTTATAAGTCTGATAATCTTCTACAGGGGCAATTTGAGTGTGTTGAAACCTTTTTAACATTGCGTAACTGACAGCAACTTAAGGCGACTTTAGGCGACTAATGGCGACTTAAGGCGACTTAAGGCGACCTAAGGCGATTTAAGGCGACTTTAACGACTTAAGGTCCCAGAGTAGGCCTTATCAAGATTATCAGTGACAAGTCAGATTCTGTGGTTATGTTCTTGCGAATCCAGACAGATATTGAAATTAAATGTCACGTATGGGCTACTTTTTTCGCTGAAATATAGAGGTAAATAACCGATTCCACTGCTTACCATGCTCTTGTTAGCATGATTGGCTAATTTAACCCTCAGTAAAAACATAGTGAGGCCCACAGTAAAGACATAGTGAGGTCATTTAGGTGAAATCGCAGAGGTTAAGCCTGTCTAAATTAGTGCCGCGAATCAAATGATCAATTTAAGCTCTAATTTAGCTTTGTTTGGCGCGTTCGACTCATTTGCAGCGACTTCAAAGACTTGTATAGGCATGGTATGGACTCTATTAATTAAGAGCATACGAGGTAGATAGCACTCTCAGTGCGACATGGTCATATTTATGCACACTTTCTGACCGATTTTCCAAAAACATGCCCGCTATTTTGGTGCAAAGTCTTTAACACGGTTTTCATAAATTCAGACATATTTTGGCACAGAATGTCCTAAACTGCTCAGGGAATTCCCTAGTTTGACTCTAAATGCTTTAGAAAGATCGACAGAAATTAGACACGCTCGTTTTTCGACCTTTCTGGGTCATCCAGTCTTGTTTCCTTGAAATATATGTTTGGATTTATGAAAACGGTGTTAAAGACTGAATAAAGTGTTTTTTTTTTATATTTATTTGTTTTTTTTAGTTTGTTTTTTTTTTTTTCTTTTTGTTTTTGTTTTTGTTTTTGTTTTGTTTTGTTTTGTTTTTTTGCTTTCGCTATTACAGCAGCTTGTAAATCGTACCAAGCATGAAATGTAGAAACTCCTTGCCGCATTGTTCATGTTCATTTATTTAGGGTTTTTTTTTATTATTATTTATCGACCACCGCCCCCCCCCCCCCCCACCCCCTTTTGAATTTGTGTTAAAGTGCACCTAACCCCCCATTTGTTTTTTTTTTGTTTTTTTCGCTAAAACGAATCCATTTGTTATTCGAAGCATTTGGGCGAAAAAAAAACAATGAATTTGGTTGAATCCTCGATTTTCTATGCCCTTTCAAAGTCGCGCCTGAAGTGTTACACGACCGCGTTTTAGGGAGTCTGGAGCGGCGGTTGCTGATGACAGGAACCAAACACAATGACGCCCCAGTCAGCTCTTTGTATTTGCTCGAGAAAATGGAAAACAAAACTAATCGTTCAATATATTTTGGGATTAAAACGTCCAAGTTTTGTTCCAGAATCATTTCTATTTCGTCACTGGTGTCAGAGTTAGGTTTCGATTCGGAAGACACCGAAATAAACTTCGATCGAGATATTCGACAACTGTGAACTCACTGCTTAGAGCTTTGAGAACAATTTGCAATATTTCAAGCGACGACGGGGAAGACTTCTTTGCGGACGAGCTGCTTGTATATTAGGAATGGAAAGCTAGATACGAAGTGGAGGAGCAGGCAAACGCAAAGCAGGAATGAAAACTCAAGGACTGCTTTGGATGGTAATTTCGTCACCTAAACACAAGACTCCGACGCGTGTTTATAGCCCGTTTCAGTACATTTGTCCTTCGCGGAAAATGTATTTTGTCAAGGTGTGGTTGTTCTGTTAAATCCAGTTTGTGTTTTACTTTCTGGAATGCTTTATGTTTGTAAGAGCGACGTAAGTGTTGCAGTTTTCGAGACTTGATGACCTCCAAAACACTGGCTTCGATCGATTGAAAATCGTAGAATTGTTTGGACCTGTAGTTTTGAAGCTGCGGGATTTAACAACGCGGCATTGGGAAGGAAACATTTCATACAATTACAGATTTCACACGTTTTAAGTCGTAACTCCAAATAACCAGTGTAAATTTTTTTTCAAAGTTTGCAGTTAAATTCGTCGGATAAGCGAAAAGGATGTGTTCCCTGAGTGGTCCGCAGACATGAATGTTACGCCGTCATATTTTCGACACTATTGCATAGAATGTTTGTCGCACTGCCGATTTCCAAACCTTTGAAAAACTCTGTGAGTGTAACAATTCTGTTATCATGTAATTCTAAAGGATTAATCTTCGACTTTTATCTAAATCGAAAGAGAAATAAGTGTTGGTTGGCGGCGTACAGTTGCGACCTATTTACATATCAGTAGATTTGGTCGTAACGCTTTTTGATCGATCACACAACTTTGCCGGCTATGTTATAAATACTGCGGGATTGGAAGATATAGGTTGTCGGTAGTATTTCGACAAATTGCTGGTTGGCTTTAAGCAGAAAATTTGAAACTAGCGTTTGAAAGTCTGCGGAACAAATTCCGGTGAGAGTTCTTCAATGGTTCTCACAGACTCAGTTCGCTCGTTTTGGCTCAACATAATCAACCATTGTTTATGTCTTTATTGTACCATTGACCGATCATCGCCAGTAGATTGTACAGCATATCTTTTTTTAGATCTAGGATATTGCTGCAAAAGCTGATAGCACTTCTGGAAGGCATTTCTGCGCACTTTTGGAATGTGTATGCACCATCCTGAAGGAAATGAGAGAACGTGAGATATTCGACCTTCCTGGGTAGACGTCACAACAACCGCGGGACCCATTCTCCTCAAACTCGGTCGTGAAACAAAATGGGGGTGTTTTGGGGCTATTTTCGAGATTTCGTTGGGGCACAGAAAATCGAGGATTTAACCGAATCCAATTTTTTTTTCGTAGAAGTATTTCAAATAACAAGTAGATTCGCTTCAGCGGAAAAAAAAAAAAAAAAAAAAATTGGGGTTAGGTGCACTTTAAGTTTAGCCCAGGCTACACTCGTCTGAATTCAGTTCGCGGGGTGACTGACAAGGAGCGACCGCTTAGCCTTCTGTATTTGCTGCCTAAAGGAAGTCTGCCTGAGGACATCATTAAGTCCAATGAAGGCCCAAGTCTAACGATTTGCTAGTAAGCGTCGTCCATTATCGTACGTGAGGCGGGCCTTAGGAGATGTGTAAACTGTACGGGTCACATTTAGTCCCATAACAGTAGGCCGTTTGCCCGGTGGCGATAATGTTGTGCTTGCTTTAGACAGCAAAAATCTTTAGCCACGTCAATTTAGGGCTTAGACGTGCAATGGAATAGACATTTCTAGCTGCTGTTGGCGTCATTTGCTCTGAACTTTGATGTAGCTAAACTAAAAATCTGTTGAAATCTGGATGTGTCATTCCGCGCTCGAAAAAATTGAAGTACATCCGGGACATTGCTATTTGCTAACAAAACATGGCCACGAGCAGAGAGAAGAACATGAGGTCAAGCGCTGTATCAGTAGACCACGGTTCCCGATCTATGGCAGCTCTATGCGGGAACTGGAGAACTCGGAACTCTAGCGATAACAAATGCAATAGACAGTTTTGCCTTTCACTGGCTGAGAAATCAGTAACACGAATATCTTTTCATTCAGCATATACATAGATTTGCTTATACATGCATTTGCAAGGGAAAAAAGACCAGAAGTTGGTGGTCATAATAGAGCTTGATCTGTTTTTTCTTTCGCAAAAATTTTACGCGGACTCCGGTTACGCTCGAGATTAAAATTAAGGAACTTTTAAACCCTTTCTTTGGTGCTTTCCACGGTCTGTGGAGGACGGAATCAGCTGGGCTTGACTGATCAATTTGGGTTGTCAAAAAAGCAGGGAAAATATTTCTGTCTATCAGAAATTTTGAGTTAAAATTCAATGCATGCACACATAACACGATAAATGAATTTGGTTTCCGTAAGCTTAGCTTTCAAGCAATAGTTTTCATTTAGCAAACTGCAGAGTAACACGGCCTTCATAGCCTTCACCATAAGTAAATAAATTCAAACTAGATTTCGAAGCTGCGTTTCTGTAACTAACCTTTATTCCATACGCAAAACTTTGGAAAGTTGTCCTTAAACACAGCGTTGAATCACTTTGCCCAGCACATGAAGTTTGGACTACTGGCAAACTTTTCGCACAGCCGTTTACTTTAGTGATGACCGATTCCACCTACGAATCCTTGCATTTCCCCAGCAGAGTACTTGTGAGTTAAGTAATATTTTTTTTGCCTTTCACCGATAACCTTTTCCTTTCCTTTCTGAAAACTTTCTTAGCCTGAAATGTTTTCGTCGCTTCGCTCTGTGGATTTCGTGTCCGGCGCGGAGTCTGTGCTTTCATTCTTTCAGTCGCTGTGATTGGTTGGTCGCGTCATCTCATGAATTTGATGAGAATAGGCAACTTTATCACGAAAGTACAATTCATTTTCCTCTCATTGACAGGCTTATATGTCGATTTGTAGAGTTGGATTATTTTGGTCGAAGACATTTATTGCTACTCAGAGTTTCATGCTCGTTGCGAAGCAATCATCAGGCAACTGCCAAAAATAACTGATACATAAGAAGATATACAAAATTTGAAAATACAGAACGGTGTCTGGTGGTGTCACATGCAGAGATGTGATTGGTAGAGCTAGGTGAGTACGGTCTTTAACAGGAATTTCTTAGAATGTCTACAATTAGATATCAGTTAAGTTCGCTTCTGTTGTTCAGTGTTGACATTTCGTGCTTGCAGATCATAAAATATTTTTCCCATAAAAACAAATTTCATCTCTTTCTTACATTAGAATATGATCGGGCCTGTTTTACCTTCCCCCATTTGATGTTGTACAAAATACTCTTTTCCTTTAGGCTCCAATCATATTTACTTAATTCGGTTGCGTGCTTATACCGCTCGTTCTTAAATGAACATACATGGCTTCTGTATCTTAACTTAAAAGTTATTTTTTGTATCGCAAAGACTTGAGGTTGATGTCGTGACTTCGGCATGGTAAATCGTGTTTTGGTCGTTGCGTTAAACTCTGAGTTAGCAATAAATGTCTTCGACCAAATAATCCAACTCTAAAAATCTACACATCGGTCTAGTTTACCTATTGAGCACCTTAATAGCTGATGAAATCTTCAATTCATTATATTATTATTATTATTATTATTATTATTATTATTATTATTATATAAAGCGAAAAAACTGTTCAAACTTTCGCAGACGTGCTTCGGTGCATGACAACACGTTCAAATTAATTCGTTACGCTAAAGCGAAAGCTTGACTGAGTTTTTGTCTACGACTTCTGCAGTCATTTTATCGGCCGTGGCTTCACCAATCGTTCTAATAGGTGAATTCAACTTCAAAGAAATACTGTACATTCCATTTGTGTTTTCTTAAGTCTACGAAGCTGCTTTAAATCCGCGATCTGTATTCAAAACTTACTTGAAAGCGCACCGACCTGTAAACACGAGGTTGTAGTTACCTTTGGAAGCGTCTTTAGTCTCCGTGTCAGAACTTTCTGGCCCCTAAACCAGAGCTTTGAGTCCTCTCTCGTTATATTAAGGCTGGACACTTGGTCTTTGATCAAGAAAATTGGGCAGAATTCCATATATGACCCATGAAACGTCCTGAATATCTATGATCAACCCCGTAACCCTGAAATTAACCATTAGGTTTAGAGTGAGGGTTAGGGTTGGGGTCATTCATGGGTTGGGGTCATACATGGAATACCAACCAGGAAATCAAAGGAAAAATAACAAGATAAACTTCTCAACAATGCATCTTTCACCATGTTAAAGAAGTCCATCACAAACGGCGCAATGTTGAATGGTAAACTTTTTTCGAGATCCAGTCGGCGATCTCGACGACTAATTTACCCTTCAACTACTCCGCGTTTATTCACTCCGATTTTTTTCCAAACCAAGCTTCTTTAACAAAACTTCTTGATTCAGCTTAACTTTGTTGTTTAGCTTGCGAAAAGCCCCGGTGCTAAAGGAGTCATGAAGACCTTCCTCAAAACAAAAGTTGCGACTCCATTTGCCGACGAATGACCTCAGTGTGAGCTCTAAGTTTATAATCAAAGTGGCTCTGAGCCTCCGAACTTGGAAAATAAACTATGAAAGGGTACCGAATGAGGCATTGCTCATTAACGAACTACTGGTGATGTGACGGCAGTCTAACTTTCTAACAAGCCCATAAGGTCTTTTTCCATTCAAGAGTGTGTTGTAATATTTGCAAAATGAAACATTTCAATGTTAAGAAACTATTTGCTACTCAGGCCTGCCTACACGGTTTACAATACATTCTTCTGTACATGTCGTCTTAGTGCTGTAGTCCAAAAAGGCAAGATCATTTCGTTTGGTCAAATGTGATGTATAGACTAGGAGTAATGTCCAATACTTGCTTATATAGCCAGCTCTCAGTTGGCTTAAGACTGTCAATTGCAAGCATGGATTTCGTTTTTTGGTAAAATTCAAGAAAATTCTTTGTTTTCAATAATTACTTATTAATATATATTTAAATAGATTGAGCTATATAGAAAGTTGACCAAAAAGGCAAGATTGGCATAAAGATAAACATTGCTTTTATTGGGAACGTAGTATTTTTTTGCACCAAATCTACTGAAATATTTACTGATTTAGGTAACAGTCTTTTAGATATGCAGATTATGCAGTTTTTGCTAAGTTATCAGTGCGATGATGCTGTAACAGCAGCATGGTAGATACTACAAAGTTCAGTATGAAAATTTTCAGCAAAATTTAAGAATGAAAATTAAACGGGCTGAAGTTGGAACCCAATATTCGGATAAACAGCTCATAAATCAAGATTAAATACCATGGATTTCTGCTAAGTGCTATATGAGACAGAATAATCCATTTCAGTCAGCTTTAAAGTAGTTTGACATGTATATTGTACATTGAAATTTTGTCTCCTTTATAGTGCTGAGTTCAATTACTTACATTCGCTTGTAACCCTAATATATGGACTGAAGTTAACTCTCTCTCCATAAAATAATGCGAGTCCATTCGTAGTTTGAGTCCAAACGTGGTCGTTCGAAATAAGTGCATCGAGCGGTAAGTCACCCGTAGCTCCATTGAGTCCGTTAAATGACACCACTTCTTAAGAGATCCAAGAATGAGAAACATTGCCATCAAAGCAATTCAGTTTGTGAGCATATCGTGTCACCTCCACTTGAACAAGCTCTACAACGCCTGAACCAGCCATCCGCAATTTAAACTTCGGCACGAAACTCGGAACTCACTTGAGCCTGCTGTGCTAACTACCCAGCGTTTCAGTACGTAGATATATAATTGATACTTTCACCTTCTGGAGTCCGATGAACAAGTAGTACAGCGTGATCAGCGCTGGCCCAACATGAGAGACTATGGGAGTTGGAATCCTAGCGTTAACTCGAGATTCGTTTTCCTTTTCTTCTTTATCGCCTTTTTCTGGTTTTTTTTTTTTCCGTCAGGAAATCATTTAGCGAAAGGTAGCGTTTGTCTTTCGGTTTAATGTGTTTAAAAAACCGTCTGCAGCTTTTAATCATTCGCTGATATTGATTACTTTCGAACTCACAATATCACGTAGGTTTGTGAAGGAAAAACCACGAAGACTATCTCTGAATCACCTCGCTAGTATTCTCCTTAAAATGGAAAAATCGTTTCACCTTCTACCTCTCGAAAATAACTAACTTGATCGGTGCAAGGGACTGCAAAACGGCCTTAGACGGTGGATATTTGAAACCCGGGGAGTGGGGGGTTGGAATTCCTATATGAGAAGGTCGGAAATGCTTGTCGTCCCGGGTACAAATCAAGGATTTTGGTCTCACTAAGGGTGTTGATGACGAAAAGTCACCATGTTTAGCTATCAGAGTATCCTTTAGGGTGTACTCGAAGAAATGATAATGAAAGAAACGCCCTCGTTTAATTTCTGTTTTTAGGCTTGATTTCCGCTGGTCTATGGATTACATGACGGGTCTACAAGTGCGCGCGGGATTCTTTCTTGAACAGGGGCTAGGAATCGAACCTATTTCGTTTTTATTAGTATCTTTTAGGGGTCTAATGAAGCTCGAGCAACGCCCACATTCTACATATAATTAGTCTCCTTTAGGAGTTAAATTCAAATTTTCCAACGAGAAGCCCTGACCTTTTCATGTGAGCGTATTCCCCCCCGCCCCCCGGGTTTCCAAATGTCTTAAAGGAAGTGAAGGAGTGAAGGAGTAAAGGAGTGAAGGAGTGAAGGAGTGAAGGAGTGAAGGAGTGAAGGAGTGAAGGAGTGAAGGAGTGAAGGAGTGAAGGAGTGAAGGAGTGAAGGAGTGAAGGAGTGAAGGAGTGAAGGAGTGAAGGAGTGAAGGAGTGAAGGAGTGAAGGAGTGAAGGAGTGAAGGAGTGAAGGAGTGAAGGAGTGAAGGAGTGAAGGAGTGAAGGAGTGAAGGAGTGAAGGAGTGAAGGAGTGAAGGAGTGAAGGAGTGAAGGAGTGAAGGAGTGAAGGAGTGAAGGAGTGAAGGAGTGAAGGAGTGAAGGAGTGAAGGAGTGAAGGAGTGAAGGAGTGAAGGAGTGAAGGAGTGAAGGAGTGAAGGAGTGAAGGAGTGAAGGAGTGAAGGAGTGAAGGAGTGAAGGAGTGAAGGAGTGAAGGAGTGAAGGAGTGAAGGAGTGAAGGAGTGAAGGAGTGAAGGAGTGAAGGAGTGAAGGAGTGAAGGAGTGAAGGAGTGAAGGAGTGAAGGAGTGAAGGAGTGAAGGAGTGAAGGAGTGAAGGAGTGAAGGAGTGAAGGAGTGAAGGAGTGAAGGAGTGAAGGAGTGAAGGAGTGAAGGAGTGAAGGAGTGAAGGAGTGAAGGAGTGAAGGAGTGAAGGAGTGAAGGAGTGAAGGAGTGAAGGAGTGAAGGAGTGAAGGAGTGAAGGAGTGAAGGAGTGAAGGAGTGAAGGAGTGAAGGAGTGAAGGAGTGAAGGAGTGAAGGAGTGAAGGAGTGAAGGAGTGAAGGAGTGAAGGAGTGAAGGAGTGAAGGAGTGAAGGAGTGAAGGAGTGAAGGAGTGAAGGAGTGAAGGAGTGAAGGAGTGAAGGAGTGAAGGAGTGAAGGAGTGAAGGAGTGAAGGAGTGAAGGAGTGAAGGAGTGAAGGAGTGAAGGAGTGAAGGAGTGAAGGAGTGAAGGAGTGAAGGAGTGAAGGAGTGAAGGAGTGAAGGAGTGAAGGAGTGAAGGAGTGAAGGAGTGAAGGAGTGAAGGAGTGAAGGAGTGAAGGAGTGAAGGAGTGAAGGAGTGAAGGAGTGAAGGAGTGAAGGAGTGAAGGAGTGAAGGAGTGAAGGAGTGAAGGAGTGAAGGAGTGAAGGAGTGAAGGAGTGAAGGAGTGAAGGAGTGAAGGAGTGAAGGAGTGAAGGAGTGAAGGAGTGAAGGAGTGAAGGAGTGAAGGAGTGAAGGAGTGAAGGAGTGAAGGAGTGAAGGAGTGAAGGAGTGAAGGAGTGAGGGAGTGAAGGAGTAATGATAATAACAATAATAATGATGATGATGATGATAATAATGATAATAATAATGATAGTAATAATGATAATGATAATGATAATGATAATGATAATGATGATGATGATGATGATAATGATAATGATAATAATAATAGTATACACCGTATTCATAAATGGCGGCCGCGCGAAACGGCCTGGTTTCGAAAACATGAAAGCGAGGCTTGGTAGGCCAGCTGAACCTTGAAGCGCAATTAGATTTGTATTATATTGGAGTGTCTTAGCTGTAAAAACTACGCGAAGATATTTGAAATTTTTATCTTTTGAAAAATAGCTGGGTAAAAGGTTCCCTTAGTCTTTGTAGGGGACAACTTTGGCCGACAAGAATATTTTCTACTGGGAGAGTAGCTGAGAGATGCCAACACATTGTTGTGTTCCGTTGTGTACGAAGAAGGATAAGCGAGACAAAGATACGGGGGAAAGGATATCCTTTTTTCGTTTTCTAGACGATCCAAGTACCAGAAAGCAGTGGATCCATGCCATTAGAAGAGATGTAGGCAAGGATTTTTCTATATTGGAAGGAACGAGGGTTTGTTCGAGGCATTTTAAGCCTGAAGATTTCAACAAAAGTCTTAATGGAAGGATCAGTCCCAAAACAGGAGCTGTGCCAAGTATCTTCGCATGGAAACGAAGTTCTCCTCGCAAACGGCCACCGCCAACTCCACGCTTCACGGCTACAACCGTGACAAACAATTTAGCGTCAGAATTTAGCGAAGTTATGCATTCGGCGACCGAATTCAGCGAAGTAACATGCAATGATTCGTCTTCTACAAATATGGCTGACGGGACGTCTTTCCGGAAACAGGAGAAATACCGCAAACACCGGAGCGACAGGAGCATCATAATATAATAATAACCGAGCTTCAAGAGAAGCTATCTGCCGCTCTTTTAAAAATTGAAGAACTGGAAGCAGTGGTTTTGCAATTAAAAGAAAAAATTGTGGATCTGTAACAGAAGAACGAGCAACTAGAAGAACAGATGTTTTCATTAAAAAACATCTCATCAAATGACTCGTTAGTAGCATTTTATACGGGGTTTCCGAATTATGAGACTATGGTGCCGTTGTACGACTTTTTGGATCCTGGTGCCAGGGGAGAAAACATAAACTACTGATTGTGTGGAAAGGAAGTTGCTGGCAATGCTAAGCCTGTGAAACGAGGAAGGCCAAGGTCTCTAAAACCAGTAGATGAGTTCTTTTTGACATTGTGTAGACTGAGGCAAGGTTTTGCCGAGTTACATTTAGCTCACTTATTTAACGTTTCTCAGCCAACTGTTAGCAGAATCTTTATTTCTTGGACAAACTATATGTATTTGAAACTTGGTCATATAAATATTTGGCCTTCTAGAGAACTAGTAAATGAGATAATGCCTCAGGATTTTAAGGCAAAGTATCCAACCACAAGGGTCATTATTGACTGTACCGAGGTCCGCTGTGAAATGCGTAGCAGCCTCCTTTTAAATAGTGAATTGTTTAACTCGTATAAACACCATACCACTTTAAAGGCATTGGTGGGAATTTCACCTAAAGGGTTCTTAACATTTATTGGCCAACTCTATACTGGCAGTATGTCTGACAGGGAAATAGTAGAGCGAAGTGGCTTCTTGAACCTTCCCTTTTCAAATGGGGACTCTGTAATGGCTGACATATTGTTAATAATTGTTTCATCCACAACAAGGGTACTGATGAGTGCTTTTTCCGAATCGTCTAAGTTGTCAGGCAAGACAAAATCACCGCATGGGTTTAGAGGAAACCTCGGATACGTAAGTTCTGTTTCTCTACTGACAATTTCTCTAGGCACGGATGAAATGTCCACAGTAGCCTAAAAGTTTGCCCCGGTATGAGTTAATTGATAGCTGCAATACGAACCAATGTGACTCTCACCGAATTTGGTTTCCACAAAACTGTTTGTAGAGGAATCATCTTTTCCCATAAGTGCCAAACCCATCTGAGGATTGATTTGCTTTAGGACCTTTTTCAATGTCATTTCGGCTTCGACATCATGCTGAGCATTAGCTCTTGCATCATACAAGAGGCATTTAACTCCGTCTCTATTCTTAGTTTCATCGAGTTTTGGTTTTGAGATAGTGACATCCATTACAGGCTGGGCAGAAATTTTGTCACCTCGGCCCCTTTTGTGCCAATTCTGCAGCTGGGAAGTGCAAGCTAGTTCTGCCTGCTCATCCTCATCCTGACACAAATCATCTGTTGCTTTGCTGTCAAATAAACTGAACTTGCATGCTTTAAACATTAAAGCAAGAACATGGTTACAGTAACCAACTTTGCCAGCTTTGCATGAACAGTTTGCATGGATGACTTGACCAGAGACGATGCACATGGCAAAACGAAGAGCATGGGGAGCCTCACTTTTTCTTAAAACTATGGTAACACTTTGCCCTCAAATAAAAGTACCTTTGATCGCTGTTTGCCTCGATCTCCTTCAAATATTCATCCTGCAAAAAGGTTTTAGCTTTTCTCAAATTGGTTGGAATCGAATGGTGCTCAGTATTGGCAACTCGTTTTCCAGAATTTGCCACGTGCCGGTTCAGCTCAGCTCTGGTAAAAGCAGACAGTCATCCTTTCAAGCGATTTACCCCAGCCATCACTCGGATATTTCACACTTGATGATGTAGCGGCGTTTTTTGGAAGGTTCGAAACCCTTGCTTTTCGTTTTGTGTAGATTTCATCGGGATCGGGATCGATCACCATTTTATCCCTTCCACTTTTAATATACTCGTCGACTGTGCAAAAAAAGAGAGAATTCTAAATACTACGGAAACAAAATTTCGCGTGTTCTCTTGAGGCAAATCATAAAGATGCGAGCATGTGCTTCGATCGTCGGCTTCTGTGTTTTGATGTTTACCGCTTTATGAACTGTGCCTTCGTCTTAAGTCCCTTTAGCGAATCGCCTCCACATCGCAACCAAAACCTGAGTTCTTCATTCTCTAGTGAAGAAGGGTTTCTTCGAGCTAAAGAAACTCCGGGAATTTCGTCTTCGGTGAGGATAACTGTGTCAGAATCTCGACTAGAAGAAGCCATTTTTGTGATCTGTGATGCGTGGCCCACCAAGCCTCGTTTTCATGTTTTCGAAACCAGGCTGTTCCGCGCGGCCGCCATTTATGAATACGGTGTATTCTTTATTGCGCCTTACTCTCCAAAGGGAGGTATTGGTCTAAATACAACAAAGGTTTGAACATTAACTAACAAAAGTACAAATAACATTTACCATATCCGTGTACAATTAATAAGAAAAATTCATAGGGCTTGTTACATTTGTGAACCAAGAATCTCTTTCCTTTTTTGAAACATTGAATGGATATATTTTCCAATAATTTTAGATGTAACCTTGTTTTGTGCTCTAAGTAAATACTTCGTTTTCTCTTTGTCACTTAAATTGGGGAAATGGATGGTAGCGTCTGAAATATGTGAGTGCAGCTCACGTGTTAATGTGGTATACCCCCGACAATACATCAAGAAATTCTGTTCATGTTCTTTGAAATTTTCTTTGCACACTTAACATGTTCGCTCTTCCTACTGGGATTAATGCTCCTCTATTTTCATATTTGCCAGTTTGTATTCGTAATGCATGACATCCTAATCTAAACCTTGCCAGGCTCATTCTGTGTGCTGGCTTTGTAGTGAAGGTGTCAAATCGTGCCACTACTACAACTAAAAAGGCATTTTCGAGCGTCTGAAAATATCCACAAATACCAAATATACTCACTGATAGTTGTTCGGTGAAGGACAAAGAACAACTTCGTCTGGACTCTGTAAAAATCTAGCAGACACGTAACCAGCCGCAACCAGGGTACTTTCTCGAGGAAGGAAGAGAGAGGACCCTGGGAACGAGGTTGAAACCAACTTTGAAAAATTGAACATTACGTCATGGTGAACATATTTATGTCATCAGCAATAGCAATGTTCATTGCTAAACACAGATATTGACACGTAACATTTCATGTTGAATTATCAACTTGAAAGTCGAATTCTCAAGTTCAATTTTGGCGGGATTGGTGCGCCTTTGGTGACTCAACATTAGACTTGGAGATTCAAACTTCATCTTTCGCTGACAGCCCATGTGTCAAGATCATTGTTGACATGTTAACATGAATGTTGATGGATAAAGTTGAACGTTGAACCGTCACTTTGAAAGTTGATGTTTAAAGTTTCAATAATTGTGATACAAAGTACACAGCTGAAGAGTGAAGTATGATGTTGATGTTTGCCAAGTTAATTGTTAGACTGTCAAGTTGAATATTGATTAAAAAAAAAAAAAAGGAAAGGAATTAAATGGTTGTCACTGGCTAAAAATATGGTTATCGGACGTTTCGGCCACTACTGTTACCGAACATTTTTTTTGTCAAGTTGAATGTTGTGATCAACTTTTTAGCGGGGATGGAACTCCATAAAACCGTGCACGGTGACGAAGCGAAGATAGAGTGGATTTTGGCCCGCTAAAACAGAGCTCGAGTTCGATGCAAGTTCCAACGAACTGCCAAAAATGGCGGGAGAAGCGAGAGAACCTGGACCTAACATGAAGACCGCTGATTCCTGCCTGTTGGAGATCGGGCACTCAGAAGGTTGCTATGCTCTTATGAAGGGACTGGGATAACAGTGATGGCAATGAAAGCACAAAACGGTAGAAATCACCAAAAAAAAAAAAAAAACCAGTAAACATGCAAGGGCACACTTAGTTGTATTAATCTTACTTGTAGAATGTTTATGTTTCGGAATATTTAACGCTCCAAATCGATGATATTTCGTTCATTCTCAACGGTTCAGGGGCACGATTCATGACCTCGAACTTTCGTGATACTGAAAAATTTAATGTCTGTTGTTTTCGAATTGTTAAAAATGTCATTTTGGGAAACGAAAAAAATCCAGCTGTCGTTTTCGGAAAGGCGATAACACCTAACGTTTTCGAGAAATGGACGAAAAAGCCCTAATAAGTTCTAGAATACTCAAGTTCCTCTAGAGTAACCGAACAGATAAATTTTTTTTAGCGCAACCTAAAATTAACGTACGGAGCTTTGAAAGTACTCCAGATAGCCTAAAACAGCGTTTAAAAGTATTCGAGAGAAAACGGTCGTTGGGTGTCCCTGACGGTTCCCTGCCTAACCTAACTCCGCGTCAGTTAAAACTCGGTCACCAGGGCTCTTTCCGTCCTGAACTTGGGACTCCTGCATGTGCAGTAACAATTCTAGTTTTATTTTGTCGTTGTGGGTGCGCGGAAAGTTCAAAAGAAGACAGCTTAGTGCGGTGTCGATCAATGCAGCGATTTAGTTTGGTGCATACCTTCTGACCCAACTTCAATTTAAAGCACAATATGGCACACACTTGGACTTTAAAGAAGTTCAAATGCTTTAACGTAAAAGGCACCTTAATGGAGGCTTCACGGTAGGTTTACGAAGCTTTACGGCGGTGTTACACTTTAACTTTACGCGCCTTTAAAATGTCCCATTTATATGTTTTCGGTTACCCGAGACAACCCTCGCTCTCTTCCCCTCCGCACCCCCCTCCCCCCAAGTATACCCTGGCCGAGGTAACTTTTCACTTATTCCTTCACAAAATCTAACCAACCGTTTACAAGAGGATCGCGAACCTGTCGGTAACTTGAAATTTACATCATTTGAACACCAGAGTTATATTAAATAAGCCCACTTTTCCATTACATGGTTTTTGCAGGGTTTAAGCAGGCCTTCTCTTAAATTTAGATCTTTTTTTTCTAAGAGTCTTCATTTAACATTAACGTGGTCTTTACAGTTTTTCGAAAAGCCCCCATTATCTCATTTAAATTGTTTTCACAACCTTTGCAAGGTCCCCCTTTTTAATTTACATGTTTTTAACAGGCTATTTACAGCCACCGCCCCCCCCCCCCCTCCCCCACCGCACCTGTGCAACTTCTAGGTTTTCCATTTACATGGTTTTTACATGTTTCTTACAGGCTTCCTTTCTTTCATTTACATTGTTTTTACATGTTTCTTACAGGCCCCCCTTTTTCATTTACATGGTTTTTACATGTTTCTTACAGGCTCCCTTTTTTCATTTACATGGTTTTTACATGTTTCTTACAGGCCCCCTTTTTTCATTTACATGGTTTTTACAGTGTTACAAACATAACATTTTCAGACTTTTTACAGCATTCGGTTGAATTATTTACACCTTTCTCACATGGTTTAGCAAAGCAATTTACATGTTTTTTACAAAGGCAGATACTGTAAAAGTGCGTAAAATATTTTACAGGTTTTAACATGTTCTTCAAATGATCATTGTCGAAAAAGACAATGTAAATCACTATTTACAGAACATTTACATGCTGTACTAAAAGCTGTAAATTTCCTGTAATTTTATTTTACAAAACCCTAACATGTAAATTGTAATTTACAAAGAATGTAAATCAAGATTTACATACTGTAAATTAAAATTGACATGTCCACGGAAATTTTCAACTTTTCCAGTGTGTTTCGAATCAAACTAAATAATTTTAACTTTATGTAGCTAAGGTATATTTTAATATGTAAATAGTGTCCCCAATTAGTTTCTTTCAAGCTAAACACCATGCATTGACACGTAAATATTGTCTTTCATTCATTCATTCATTCATTCATTCATTCATTCATTCATCTCTATATCATCGACTTTAAACAAATCATTTTGTTTAGAGATTTAATTAAGAAATATCTGATTAATTAGCAATTTTGTAACGCGTTTTTATGCCTAATTGCATCATGTCTTCACGCGCCGTTTTGATAGCTCAATAGACCATATTCGTATTCTTGGTATTGGACTGAAACTGGCTTGTAACTGAGGCTAATACGGTGAGTCTGATCAAATCTAATGCAAATGACGTTAGTCTCTATTCAATGATGTTCTCCCGCATGAGCCTCAGCAAGCTACAGTTCCAGTCCAAAACCGAGAATACTAATATGGCCTACTGGAGGGACGTTGGATGGAAATACTTGTCCAGCGTCTTGAAGACACCGATTCCAATCCGTTACAAATAATATATATATATACTTCTTGAACTTGAACAGAATAAATTTATAGAGCGCTCGACTCTGAGAGGAGCAGTGATGAGTGTGGTCATCCTTTGACCATACGAAACAGCGTTGTCGCAATAAAACGATGAATTGAAGTCTTGCTACCATTGTTTATTATCTATCTATCTATCTATATATATATATATATATATATATATATATATATATATATATATATATACACATATATACCTGATGTTTTGAAAACCAGGTCCGAACAGCCTAATAACAGCTGGTGCCTAATAGAGTCATGTAAACAGTACTTACCAAGTTCCGCAGTTCACACTTCATCTATTGCAAAAAGGAAATGATACTAGAATCTCTGGGCCACCTGTGGATGAATTCAGGCTTAACTGTCATCATATCAGATGAAAGCTCTTTGCAAGCATAACTTAATGACAGCAAACTAAAGTGCCTTAAAATCTCCCTCTCCCCCCGGGGGTCAGGTACCACTCCGCACATATCAGCCCCCCCCCCCTCACGACAATAATGGAACCTTCTGCCAAGGCAATAAACCCACTCAGCTTTGGGAAATTCCGTGCACTTTAAGGATTGTGTCAAGTCGGACAGCTAAGTACATACCCAGCCGTCAGACTGACTTGAGACTATGGACACAAGTTCAAACCCACCCCACCCCCCTGGATTAAGGGCCAGGGACCCCAAAGAGGTATCCACAATTAGCCACACTCCTGTAGATGTCTCCAGACTTTCCGGTAACGGAGCACCCCCCCCCCCCCTGGAAAATAATGTGCTACGCTAAGCTGAAATCGATGCCTCCGGCACCGATTTCAGCACAGCTCGCAGAGTAAAATTAGGTATGCGCTTTTCAAAACTTCAAGGAAAAGTGCAATTGTAATGGCTCTATGTTTCCAGGTCATGCATTTTCTGTAAAACAACATGTCCTTTTGCACTCAGATTAAGTCACTGTCTGAGCCCATGTAGGGTTGACCCGCCCGTGGGCTTGGAGAGGTAAGATCAGTACATTACAGCAACTCCGTTGTGCTTACAAAATTTACCTTTGGCTTCAACTTTATAACTAACCAGTTTGATTTTGACAGTGTGGCATGTTTATGATCTACAGCCCCTACCTTCATCTAGAAAAATCAAACTCAAATTGAAAATGAAAACAAGAAAATCCAAAAGACTATTAATCAAGTCAAACTGGTTTGAAAAGTTTACCAACAAAAATAACTTCACAGCACAATTAACAGACCCCTTTTTCAAAACTGCAGGTAGATATCTCTTGTGAAAATTCACCAACTCTTTTCAGTGTGAAAGTCGTGCCTCTGCAACCTATCATCATTCTGGGTTTGCCTCTTTCTTCACTAAAAGGTCATATTTTGCCCTGCAAAACAGCATCTCGGTAATCGATCGAGAGCTCATTACCAGCTGTTTCTGCTCTATCTTGTCAAAATTCACCGATTCTTTTCAGTGTAAAAGTCATGCCTCTGCAACCTATCATCAGTCTGGTTTTTCCTCTTTTTTCATTAAAAGGTCATATTTTAGCATGCGAAACAGCCTCTCGGTAATCGATCAAGAGCTTATTACAAGCAATTTCTGCTCTAGCCACTGATACATTGACGATAATTTTCTCTTGTGAAAATTCACCAACTCTTTTCAGTGTGAAAGTCATGCCTCTGAACCTAATATATAGATTTAGGCCAGCCTAAAAGCGGAGCTCCTCAGTTATTTTTCGGAATGTTGTTACTAATGAAAATAATCCAACTTGTATGAGGTAAATTGCGAATGATTTAATCGTTTCAGCCGGAACTAGTATTACATCAGCAGATCGAGGTGTAAGATGGTGTGATTATGAAATATAGAGCCATGATTTCAAGGATTTCTTGGAAGCCACCAAAAATTTTGATCACATAACAGAACTGTCTTCTGTGCTTTTTAGTGGCATTTCTTGTTCTTTCCTACCTTATTCAGAAAGACAAGGCATTGTTATTAATCATTATATTCTTTCTTAGCTAACATGGGGACTCCCACACAAAAGAAGTTTACACATTTTTTTGTTGTGGGGACTGATTGAAATGCAGTGGTTACAATATACTCAGTCCCTGAATCTCTACCAAATGAAATCTCACAAAAATACCAAAACAGTATACATATGTGAAAAGCTGGAAAGTTTTGTTTTCTAACTTGTCCCCAAAGACAAATTTAGCCATCTTCACTATTGTATGGAGTCTCCTCCTGCTGGAAGGGTTTGCAATAAGCAAAATCACCCTCACATGAATGGTAATTACGATATTTTTTTTTTGCTGATCATGAATACTTGCATAAGCTTCTAATAATTTTATTATTCAATTTCAATGTGATTTGTTCTTTTTCTCGACTGGCATTGTGGACTACAAGAGCTGTTATTGGGTTCCATTAATTTGTTTTGCTATGATTAAATTATACCAAGAATTATCACTAAGCTAAGAGGAAGTTATATTATGTACATGTATTTTGTCTGCACTACACAACCAAATGCACTCCAAGGTTATCAGGCATAGGTACATTTGTCAGAAGAACCCAGCATATCCAAGATATGTTTTGATTGACACATCAATTAAGATAATTTACAGCAAAATGGATAAAAAATACATCAATATCCTACATGCACCAAAGACATGGGGTTATAAGGCAATCATTTAAACAACAGATTGAAATAGTTTATAAATTAGAGAACACTATTTCTACAACAGAATGGAACAAATTAACCTTATCGGACATTGCGAACGGCAAGGCTGTCTGTAGAATGTCACAAATTTCTCAACCCTTTCTTTCTACAAAAATGCTAATCCTGCAACTTTGCTTAAGACCCAGTTCTCCATTTCGTGTTGGCAAAATATCAATTTATGCCATGTCCAATGCAGATTATCACAAAATTGATTTAAAAGCTCAATAAATATCATTTTAAGCCAAAAAGCCAATTATTTAAATAAACCATGAGTAAAAATTAATTATCTCCAAGAAAAACTGATTAATTTAAAAGGCACTTAAAAATAATTAGTTAATATGTGTTTCTTAATAATGTAATGCAGTGCATCTGTCACAATGTTGCAGCTATGATATTACTACAAACAGGATGGGTTGCAGAACTGAACCTCCAAGTCAGTTTATTCAATGAACTTGGTGCAGATTTTTATAATCTCATCAAGTTGTCTGTAAATACAGAGAAACCAAACAAAGCATTACAATCATAAGTAATGAATTACTGAACTCTTTTACATGTATGAACAGTGTATGTTCCATTAATATTGGGGATCTCTCAGAAGCTGCATCCATGATAAATTAATTTGTTCCCAGATGCATTTGTTTATAGAACTTTTCACAAATTAATATCTCTGTCATAACAGTGATCTCTGTGTTCTACAACAATTAGTACACAAGAAAAATACACTCAGTAAGATATTGTTTACTGAATAAAAATCAATGCCTATAAGCAATCATAAGGACCT
Source organism: Orbicella faveolata (assembly GCF_042242905.1). NCBI lineage: Eukaryota > Metazoa > Cnidaria > Anthozoa > Scleractinia > Merulinidae > Orbicella > Orbicella faveolata. The sequence continues at coordinate 20,022,288 of NW_028301564.1, forward strand.
TAAATTTATATTTCCTGAGAAATATCTCACCAGGCCATGGTTGCTTTGAAAATCTTTGATGTTTTAATACAGGCTCCCCATCTGTAAACTGTTCACATATTGACGGACAGGAACAGGCATGTAATTCCTTTCTTTGATATACAGTGTACTTCATTGTTAGTTGTTTACCGAGTGTTAGTAGTGAATCAAATACTAGGGGTTGGTACTCCAACTTTCACTGTGGCAGGCTCTGCCCTGAAATACAAAGCAAACTTACATAACTGTTATGAGCTTCGCCACTTGCTTTCGAGAGCAAATGCAATTTACTTCAACCAAGAAACTGGAACATTGAGGGTTACAACAATGTGCACAGTCCCAATCACAGGGTCATCCAGGCTGTTTGGTTGTACATATAACTGTACAACTGTATATGAGTTCAGCTTCCAGAAGAAAATCAGAGTTCGTCAGGATAAATACTGATATTCTTGCTTACTCAATGAATGAATGTGCAGTTTCAGAAGATATTCACACCCAACACCCATTCATGGCCAGTCTTTAGAAATTCCAAATTAAAGTATAAGGAATCAAGAGCTCTAATACAGAAAAAACCACCATGTGGGGTATGAATCTTTTCTTGAAGAAAACAATGTTTAAGAAACATCTTACCTTTCAGAGAATTTTGTAATCTGCACTGTCTGGCCAATTCATATATTTGACAAGTTGACACTGGGCATGTTTGTAAATTTGTGTACTTCAACATCACATTACTATGTAGTAGCACTGGTCAACTAAAAACAGCATAATTTGGTTAATTTATATACACTGTACATTATTAGGTTGAAATATTGGTGTAGGTTGTTGCACATCAACAGATACAGAAACTATTTGCACCTGAATCATAACAAGTGAAAAAGCGTGCATGAGACATTTACATGTACATGTAACAGCCCTCCACCTCAGAACCATCACAGATATGATATGATATTTTTAAACTCTCTGAAATTTCAGATTATTCAAGATTAACATATGCACATACATCATCTGGGGCAACCCTAAAACACTGAATTTGGAAAACGAAATCCGGAATCCAAAATCTGGAATCCGGAATCCGGAACTGAAAACCAGAATCTGGAATCCAGATATTATGAATGATGATAGAAATAATTCACTTCACCAATGTCTAATAAATAAATATGAGCAAAAATTATTTTGTCGAGGAAAAGGTTGTTGTTATTCATCGTGGTAGATGCAATAATAAAGTGTATTATCGTTTGTCTCACGATGTAGTCACTTGAGATGTAGATCGCGACGTTTCGACTGCTTACTGCTAGTCTTCTTCAGGCGATAAGGTCGACTGATTGCACGGTATCATTTATATCACAAAGGTCGGCTGTGATTGGTGCATTTCGATCCTCCTATTGTTCCATTGTTCCGGCGAGTAGCTGTTCCCCCAGTGGTCCGCTGTTGTGCCGTTCTCCTGTTGTTGTGTTTCTTGATCGTGGGTATCCATGCTTCAGGAATTTCAATTCCACTGTCCCCGTTGATGTTGTTAGGGTGAAGTCTTATGTGAATAGCTTCCTTGACCCTACGTGTGTACCAGTGAGGATCTCGATCAATAAACTTGACCTCATTCCAGATAGGATAGTGGCCGGTCTCGTGGGTGTGTTCAGAAACGGCGGAGGTCTGGGTACGGGCGAGTCGTATATCCCTGTCATGTTCTTTGATCCTCTCCTGCATAGATCTCCCTGTTTCCCCGATGTAGACTTTGCCGCACTCACAGGGAATCCTGTAGACAACACCATCTTGTTTAGCCGGGTTGACGGTGTCCTTTGGTCGCACTAAGTGTGACCGAAGTGTCGTGTCGGACTTAAAAACGGTGCGAATGCCTTGTTGTTCTAGGCAGCGGCGGAGAGACTCCGAGACTCCTTGGACATAAGGTAAAACGGCAGTGGATTTAAATTCCGCGACAGGCTCTCTTCTTGGGGTTGTTCGTGCCTTTGTGATCCTCTGTACAAAAGAGGAGGGATATCCGTTAGAAACAAGTACAGATGACAGATGTTTCTTCTCTCCAGCGATTACTGATGGTTTGGTGACGAGACGTTTAGCCCGGTCGTACAGACACTTTACAATACCGCGCTTTACTTACTGAGGGTGGTGTGAATCATACGCTAGGTACTGATCAGTATGTGTTGGTTTCCTGTAGACATTGGTGGTAAGGCCGCCATCAGGTTCTCTGTAAACTGACGTGTCGAGAAAGGCGATCTTGTTGTTGTTCTCGATCTCCATGGTGAAACGGATTGATGGTTGTTGACTGTTCAGGTGCTGCAGGAAGACGTCAACTCTATCCCGATCCAGGATGGTGAAAGTATCATCTACGTAGCGTTTCCAGATCTTGGGCTTGCAAGGTGCGGACTCTATTGCTTGTTCTTCAAATATCTCCATGTAGAGATTAGCAATAACCGCGGATACAGGGCTCCCCATGGCTATTTATTTTCTTGGCTTTACCTCAGCCACAGACTGTAATTGCTAAAAAATTATTGACTAGTTCTGAACAAACCCTTAGCTATATATCTGGCCCAGTTGTTCAAAAGCTGCATAAAGCTATCCATTGGGTACATCACTATCCAGTCAGGGTTACTGATTATTTGGGTGGATAGAGTTACTCATAGCCTGCGAGCAGGCTGTATTATCTGTCTCTAGTATAATTAGTATATAGTATAATTAAAATACATCCAAACTGCAAAGCTGCAGTTTCCACAAAGGTTGCTGTAAACAGACTACACTGATTAGTCAACCAAAATGAGAATGCCGTTTATAACATCAGACAAAAACAAAAACAAAAAAAGTATATATATAACAATAGTAGTCAATTAGTTGGTGTTATTTCAAAATTGTATTGTAAATGAGTAAGACACCACTAAGAGGAAAAAGGAAAAAAAAACACATTACATATCAAAAGAAATATAACACGGAATTTTCATTATTCAAATAGTAAAATATTTCGAGTAAATACGTTTGTATGCAAATACGTGAACACAATCGACTCAGAGGAAAGAGTTTTAAGTGTGAATTAATTATCACTTCCACATAGTAAGCGACGTGAAACCAGAAATGAGGTAGATTCTATTCGCTATATATTGATTTTCAGTCATAAACGGCACGTAAGCAATATATAGATGCACAATTTTCCATCACTCCCGTATACTGTAAAACGAGCAGTTTAATTAAAAACAAAGCTGGGATAGAATCTGAAGGAGTAATTTTAAAAAGTATTTTTCGGTTCGTTGTAAAGCTAACAAATAATTTGCTCTAAAAAAGCGGCAATTCTTCGAATTATATTTTTCTCTGCATGGCTGTTTATAATATGGAAATTTCTCGGTCACTTTCGAGAGTTTGTAATATTTGATTTATCGTGGAATGTGGCTTTAAAAAGCAATCAGCACATACGCGACTCCATTTATCCTACAAAGCGATATTCGTGGCTGGAAACAATCTTAAAGATGGCACAATCGAGATGGAAAAAATGAAAATGTAAACAAATGACAAGAAAATTTTTGTCACCGTATAAACAGCTTTCGTCGCTCGTTCCCGTCACTTCGCCAGTTGAATTGATCGCGAGGTAAAATCCATTTTTCGCGAATAGCTGGCGCCTCCGGGTATATTTTTGTAGAGAGGAGAAAGTCAGCGATGACTTGGGTCCAGCCATGATGAAAAATTTCGTTCAGAAGTTAAATACAAGCCTTATTTGGCGTCATCATGACCTGCGAAGAAGATTCGTAAAGGAGTTCACCATAAACCGAAATATTAAATAATGATAATTTGATGCATGCAAAATTGTTTTCGTTTCACACCACAGTAGCCAATGAAACTGCAGGCGAGCGGAATATCTACTTGGAAAGCGAAGATTTTATTGTTATTACCCAGCGCGGTAAACCGCAATTGTTTAAATGTTATCCATTGTCACCGTTAAAACTCTTGGTAATCATTATTGAAAATAAATCACCTGCTCGCTGAAAACACTGCTACGTCAGTAACCTGTCTAAATGAAGGCAATTCAATGTTTTAATCAACACGGAGCGAGCCAAACGTTTCCAAAAGCGAAAATCTAACCTTTCCTAGTAAAAACGCACGAAACCTTTGCAGTAGTATTCTTGGCCCGGCCATCAAATCTGATGTAAAATAATTTTATACAAGCTAGTAATACTGTTAGAGCATGTTAAGGGTTTTCGTAGAGGACACACAACATAAGTATCGAAGCAGAAGTAATACTGACGTAAAAGCAAAATACTAAGAATTTCGTGCATTCAGTGTATTCCATGCCAATCATGATAACTGAAACTTATTTCGGCAGTGAAAAAGCGATGGTTATTTTTTTTAAAAGTAAAACAAGCCATTAAAAAGAGAAATTGTGTAGTTTCGCGGTTTAAATGTAGTAGTATACAGGGAGGCATACAAATACCATTTCGCAGAGGGAGCCTCATTTCACTGTTAGCAGACCCCCCAGGTTAACCGACCCTCACAGGCTCGGGCCGGTTAACCTGGGGGGGGCTGGGAACAGTGAAATTCGGCTCCCTCTTTGAAAAAGTATTTGTATGCCTCCCTATATACTACTCACAACAGAGGCACTCCCGCGCAGCGCCCCGCCACGCGAGGTGGCCGCGGCCACTGGAACGAACCGGTCTAAACCGGTTTCAACCGCCCCTCGCGGGGGCAAAACGTTTGTGGGGCGCGGGGGCACAACAAAGGAGTGCGGTATGTTAGAAAGGGGCGAGCCGGGTGTTATATGGCTCGAGCGGGGATGACACGAGCGCCGAACAAGTGCGGGTGGCTGAAGCGGGGCCGGAAAGAAAGCTGCGGAAAGCGCTGTTACGGGGCGTATTGCGGGCAGCACAACTATCAGCTGAAAAAAGGAATGAAAAAGCCAGAACCCTGCAGAGTCCGCGGGATCGGTCTTCTGTGCAACTACCGTCTCTGCAAGCCCTGCGGCGGAAGCACGCTAAAACAGCGGCTTATCCGCAAGCGTGAAAAAGCGAAAAAAGCTTTTGAACTTGTTTTGCTCGGGCTGAAAGAAAGAAACACATCAGTTAGAGAAATGTAACCTGTGGTTATATTCCAAGGAACAATGTCTTCCAACATTCAAAAAAGACTGGAAGAAGAACTCGCAAAAATAGATCCCGCAGTATTGCGTTATTTCGATGAGCTTCTTGCAGAAAGCCCGCCAGCGGTAAGAAAGGTTGTCCAGAACGTGCTGGACGAACCAATTTCTCAAGAAACGCAGGCGCGTCTGCAAAAGCCACTTCATCCGAAGCCTTACCAGCCAAGAGCCCCACCAAGGCAAAGAAGGTTAAGAAGAGGGCAAGCGCTCCTGAGGGAGTTCGACCCCTTCCCTGCGCGGAAAATAAGAACAGTGACAGACTATCAGACGGAGATTCTGGATCTGTACGACGATAAAGAGAAAGAAGGGGAAGAGATCACAGGCCGGCGTTTCATTCGATGGCGCTTCATCAGAGGTCTGGGGAGAAACCTCACGCCAGATTTTATGGCTAAGATACGCGAAAGAGTAAGCACGTCGTTCTATCTTCGGCACGTTTTCGCGTACCAGTTGCGGAACATTGAGGATGGAACGGTAATCGTGTACTATTCCAACCCCAAGGGCTCACAGTGGTATAACAAACTAGAAGACGCGGAAAAATGGCTTATCACCCGGGAAGAAGAGCGTCTCGACAACGAAAGAGTTGAAAGGCCCAGCACGAAGTGGACTTTTGAAGGCTGTTTCAACGTTGACGTGAAGGTTGTGCTCGACAGGCAGCCGTTGGTGGGAACAGGGCCTTTGCCTGACTGGCTGCGCAACCTTGCCCATAGCCGGGCGATGGTGGCGTTGGACACGTACAACGACAACCTGTGCCTATGGCGGAGCATCGCAGTGCACCGAGGGACGCGCACAGATCGTTGCACAAAAGAAGCCCGAAGTATCGCCCAGAGTTTCTACAAACGCAAGGCCATTCCACCGAACTTCAGAAAAACGTCTCTGGACGAGCTCGACAAGGTGAAAGCCCATCTGAATGAGGGCTCGCCCGTCGCATCTTGGCTTGGAATTCGTGTCTACGAGCCTCAGCGTTTGGTTGGCGGTGAAGTGGTATGGCATCTCAGAACAAACCCGAATCCCAAACTCAAAAACATTTTGACGATAGGTGTCTACGAAGGACACGCTTTCTTGATAAAAGACATCACAAAGCTTGCGAAAACTTATGCATGCACCCATTGCGGCCAGAGATTCACAAAAACCTGGAATCTGCACCGCCACCATGAATCCTGCAGCGCGGGAGAAACGGTAATCTCTTGCCCGGGGACAAAAGTGGAAGCGCCCCTGACTGCCTTCGAGAAAGTGATGTACCCCCCGAAGGGCTCAGCATCGAAACAAGCGATTTTGTGGCTGGAGCGGGAAGCAAAGCGACGGGGGATACACATCCACCATGCGATGTGCGGGCACGGGGGCGAGAGATGGCTTCCTCGAGAAGGCGGGAAAATGAAGTCTTCTCCTGTCGACGGGTACCACCACAAAACGAGGGCGGTATTCCAATACCACGGCTGCCCCTTCCACGGATGCCCAAAATGTTATCCTAACCGACAGGAGGTCATAACAAACGGTAAAACAGCCGAACAACTGTACCAAGCCACAGTGAACCGTTCCGCATTTCTGCGAAAGAGCGGCTACAAAGTTATCGAGGCCTGGTCTTGCGAAGTTGGGCATCTCAAGGGGGAGCTCCCGAGAAAGCAAACGAAAATTTACCCGCACGAGATCTTGTACGATTTCGAGGCGTATGGCGACAAAAATTATCGGAAAGAGCCGACAGGCGCGTTAACGATAGAAAGCGCGCACGTACCGATCTCTGTGAGCGTTGGGGACTCTCTTGAAAGAAAGCCCACCCACATCTGCGAAAGAAACCCCGTGGAGCTGGTCCGCAAGTTCCTGAAAGAGCTGGAGAGATGCGAGAAAAACATCCAGGACCAGGCGAGAGCGGATTTTGTGCCAGAAGACATGCACCTGCTGACAAAAGACCAGCAGCAAAAAATTAATGAATGGTGCAACCAGGTCCCTGTCATGGGCTTCAACTCAGGCTCGTACGACCTGAATCTGATCAGAAACCACTTCGCCAGCACTCTCGCCGAAGTTTGAAAAAAAGTCAAAGTGGCCAAGAAGGGGAACAAAACCATGTTCCTGCTCACCTGGGGGGCCCGTTTCCTCGATATCATCAACTATCTGGGCCCGGGCATGAGCTACGCGAAATGGGTGAAAGCCTACGGAAGCGAGTCCGAGAAATCCTGGTTCCCTTACGAATGGTTCGACGCGCCCGAAAAGCTCGATTTGCCTGGGCTCCCAGAATACGAGGCCAGGTATTCGAAGCTGAAGGGCGGATACGTCCTCACGCGGAAGGAGTGGGAGGGGTGCCAGCGGCTGTTCAAAGAAAAGGGGATGCGGACCTTCGCAGACTGGCTGCGTTACTACAACAATCTTGATGTGGCTCCCGGCCTCGAGGCGCTGGAAAAGATGAAAAGTTTCTACACCGAGAGAGGAATCGAGATTCTGAAAGACGCGGTGAGCCTGCCAGGGATGAGTTTGCATTATTTGCTCCGAGGGGCAATCGAGCGCGGAGCAGACCTTTACAGCCCAAGCAAAGAGGCTTACGAAATGCTCAAAGCGGCGGTTGTTGGCGGACCGAGCCTGGTTTTCACAAGACGGCACGAGGCCGGTGTGACACGGATAAGATCGCATCAGTTCGAAGAACCTCGTCTTTGCAAAAAGATTCTCGGTTTCGACGCCAGCGCCCTCTATCTCTCGACCATGCTCAGAGAAATGCCTTGCGGGAAGGAGAAGGTCGTGCACTACAGCGATGACCGCCAAGCGGAAGCGGCCGAAGTTCTGATTCGCCGGTTGAAAGCTGGGGAGTGGTGGGCTTCGCCGAAGTTCGCATAGAGATCCCGAAACGTTTGTGGCCAATGTTCGAGGAGATGTGCCCTTTCTTTTACAACAAAAGGGTTCCTAGCGAAGCTGTTCCGAAACATATGGAAGAGTACTTGGCAAGAACGGGCAGAAAGCGCGGAGACGGAAAAAAGCTTGTGGGGGCGCTGTCCGCAGAACGGATGCTGGTGTACGCCCCTCTGCTGCGGTGGTACGTGAACCATGGGGCGGTTGTCACGAAGGTTTACAGAACAATCGACTACGACGCGGGAAAGATCTTCACCTGGTTCGTGGAGCAGGTGACGGAGGTGCGCCGGACAGGAGACGTGGACAGAAGCAAGGCGCTGCTCGCCGAAGTGTTCAAACTGCTCGGAAACAGCGCTTACGGGAAACTGATCGAAGCGCTGGAGCGGCAAACGAACGTGATCTACACGAAAGACGAGAAGGTTGTCGACAGAGCGCTGCGGAGCGCGTATTTCGAAGACCTCGACGAGATCGGGGATACTTACGAGCTGGAAAGCCGCAAGCCCCGGATCACGATCAGGCGGCCGTTCCAGATCGGAATCGCCGTCTACCAGCTGGCGAAGCTGCGGATGCTGGAATTCTACTACGACTTTCTCGACAAGTACGTCGACAGAAGAGATTTCGAGCTGATCCAGATGGACACGGACAGCAACTACATGGCGATCTCGGGCGAGCGGCTCGAGGACGTCGTCCGGCCAGAGCTGAAGGCAGAATTCGATGCGGAAAAAAATCAGTGGCTGGCCTGGGACAAGTGGAGTGGCCGGACCCCAGGTCTCTTCAAGCTTGAGTTCGAGGGCCTCGGGATGATCGCCCTTTGCTCGAAGTGTTATTACGCCGACGACGGAGAGGGTGGCGAAAAACAGAAGTTCAGCATAAGGGGATGTCGAAAAGGGAGAACGAGGTGTCATGGCAGCGGTTTAAGGAAGCGTTGGAAGGCAGCAAGGACATGGCCACCAACCGGGGTTTCAGGATGCGGGACGGCCAGATCGTCACTTACGAGCAGGAGAAGCTGGGGCTGAGCGCTTATTACGACAAGCGGTGCGTGCTGCCCGACGGGATACACACCGAACCAAGCGAATATCACATCTAGTTCACGTCAGCGGGAGGAAGAGTAGTGTTTGGAGGGACAACGAGCAGCTCTTCGCGCACGAAGCCGCGCTTGGGCCCGTTGCGCAGATAGCAGAGAACGGGCTGATCCGGTTTGATGAAAGACCTTTCAATGTTGTAAACTTTCAAAGACCAGATTGGATCCGTGGCTCTTTGCAGGCCCCCTTCAAGCTCGCCGGGCTGGTAGAGATAACGAACCTGGACAAGAGAGGGGAGGATTTTTTCGCGTTTTCCAACAGGCCTCGTGTAAGGCGTCGACGGCCGTGCGTAAACAGGTTTTTCTTTGATGGCGACGGCGGATTTCTTGCCGATAAGGCTTGTGACCTCGTTGTTCAAAGCCGAAACAACTTCAGGAAGTCTTTTCACCCAGGCGGTGGACCGCTTGCCCTCAGGGAGAAGCATCTCTACGGCGTACTGGTGGCCGAACAAGCGCTCTGCCAGGGTGCGGTTGAAACGTTCGACAATGGCCTGGTCGCGGTGAATGTTAACGTGCCCGCGCCTGATATATGTCTTGTGCTTTTCCATCTCTTGTGTGACAGCGCCCATGAATTCGCGCCCGGGGTCAACCTGCAGCATTTCAGGCCATTCGAGAGGCGAGCGCTTGTAAATCTTCTGAAAGGCCAGGGCGACCTCATCAGAATTTTTCGAAGTCAGGGGTTCGGCCTCTTTGTAGCGACTGGCCACGTCGACAACGGTCAGCGAGTATTTGAAAACTTTGCGGCCGCGAGGGAGCTTGTCGTGCGGCGGAAAAAGAAGGTCCGCCTGATGGACCTTGTTGGGCGTTAGAACGTCGAATTTCGGGCGAGGAATCCGCTTCGGCGCGGGAAGGTATATCTGCCAGAGCGCTTGCCTGATCAGCCACTTTTTTGCGGTTTCTTCAGGTACCTTGGCGCCCTCGGCCAATTTTTTGATCGCGGCGATTCCCTTCCAGTAGCCCCTGGGACCGTAGTAAATCTTTGCGAGTTTGGCGTCCATATAAGTAAGGCGTAAAAAAGTTTAAAGGAACCGGAAGGCTGCGTAGCCCAGAGCGAGCGCCCCGGCGCCCACGAACGCGAGTTCACCGTTTTTCTGCTGCTCGCTCGGCTGATAGAAATCTGAGAACTTGGGCTCCTTGGGCGGCGCCACCTGCGCACCGGGATGCGCCTGGTTGTAGAGTTTGAAGGCGTAGTCCGCGTTGGTCATGTTCTGTTTGGCCTGCTCCTTTGTTTGCGCGTTGGTCGCGATCCAGTCGAGAAGTTGTGTTCGGTCGCGCGTTAATTTGGCGTAAGCGGCTTGATAATCCTCGAGAGCCTAGTCGTGGCGCTTTTTTTCTTCAAACGCGGCTTTGTCGCCCCCGCCGAGAGCCCTCGCCAGATAATAGCCGCCGATAAAAGCAGTGGCGTTCAACACAGCCCCGCCAATCATGATCGCGATGCTCGCCATGGTATTATATAGCAGAGTCTTTTTTCAAATCACAACTCATTCCTGTTTTTCCTCGAATGTTACCAAGTTGTTCGCAATCCAGACGAGAAGGTCTTCGGGCTCATTGTATTTTTCTTTGGCGTTTTGATACTTCCCGGCGGCTCGCACTTGAATATCTTTCAAAACCTCCGCACCCTTTTTGTCCAAGTTTGCCTCGATCCAGCTGGAGTTGAGAAGTGAACTCTCGAAACGCTCAAAAAACTCCTTGAGTGCTTCGTCGTAGCTCTTTCCATCTTCTATCGCGGATCTCGAAACAGTCTCGTGAACGTCGACTCTTGTAATACTTGCCATGGCGCGATGCTAAAAGAGACCGTTTTATTCAAAACTAAAAATTTCAAACGCTGGCGGGTAGGATTTTCTGGTCCTGAAGGTACCCTTTTAGCGCAATGCTGCCCGCCATGACGGCGGTGAACTTCATGTAACTCATAGAGCTGCCGCTGGGATCGGAAGTGAAATTCTCTTTCACAACCTTTTTCGCGGCCCAGCCGATGCCCGCGGCTAATCCCGTGAGAGTTGCGGCGTCAATGATGGTCTTGACAAGCTTGTTGTCGGACATAGCGCGCTTGATATAAGGAAAGAGCGAAAGTTTAAAACAAAATTAATCTGTCTTGCCTGCGGGGCTGTGCCCCGAATTTTCACCGCGCGGAGCGCCTGACTCCGCCGAGAATTCATCCAAGACCTTTTCTATTTCGATCTCTTCTCGCACCTCTTGTTTTATTTTTCTCCGTCTTTCTCTGTCTTGAGAGACCTTATCGGCAAACATTTCGTTGGCAAGCATTGTCACCGCTCCGTAAGCATTCCCGGTGAGATCGACCCAAAAAAGCGCAATCCCTGCGATTGCTGCTGTATAGATGAGAACCTGCGCAATGCTTGCGAGCGGCATCGTGAGATATGAATCACGCGCAAACATTTAAACCATTTTTTTTAATCCTCCTGGCCGTGTCGCGCGAGCAGGTTCTGGCTCGACACTCGCTGGTTCAGGCGCGGGCGCGGGCTCCGGCGTTTTGAATTTGTCGAACACGGGCTTGGCCATTGCCATGAGCTCTTCACGCTTGTAATAGATCCCGAGCAGGGAAACGCCAACGCCGCCAATAGCGATCCATTGGTTGGCGCTGAGGCCGCCGCCCTTTGGGCTTTCTTCTTTTGTTTCGGATGCTGGCTTAGGGGCCTCTGAGGCGGCTTTTGCTTTATTTTCCGCGTAATAAGCCTCGGCCGCTTTCTTCTGTTCTTCCCGGGCCAGACAATTTCTTTCGGCAACCATTTTTCCGGCGGCCACACGCTTGGGGTTTTTTACGCGCTGCGTGGTTGCAGTCGGAGTTGTCGCTTGCTGTGTGACATCGGCGGCGGGCGCTGCCTTGGTCTCAGTGATGGCGGCAGGCGCTGCCTTGGTCTCAGTGACGGCGGCAGGCGCACTCTCGGATTGTTCGGTTGACATTGAAGCGAATCGTATTATAAGCAAATAAAAAAAGTTTAATTGTTAACAATTTGTCAGCAAGACCTCAGCATTTGTCAGCAAGGCCTCAGTATTTGTTGATGAATGGTGACCATTTATTCTGCAGTTGCTGAGCCAGGTACTCCCTCAACGTCCTCAAAGCCCTCAAGCGGATTGCCGTTTTCATCACGAGAAGGGTGGCTCTGCACCGGCAACTGTGTGGGGTTCCACCCGACATCCCCGGGGCGCGGGGCAGAGCCCTGCTGTGGGCTATAATCAATATGTTTCGTGGCAAGAAACCGGCCGCACTTCAAAGCAAGGTTGCCGGCCAGATTGGAGAGCTCTTTGTTCAAGATGTAGTCTTTTCTGAGCTCTTTTTGGTAAGCCTCGATGTCTTTGATTTTGACGGCCATTCCAACCATTTTGGTTGCAAGAAAAATGAAGCTGTCGATCAGGCTTTCCGTTGTCTTTGAGCCCACGTACGCCTCATAGTGTTTGGTGTATGTCTCGACATCTTTGTCGCTCAGGCTCCTCACCTCCTCGTGGGTCAGCTGCACTTCGATGGCCTTTTTGGCTTTGCCTGCGGACACCAGCACGGCCAGCTGCTCGCGAAGAGCGGGAATGTCGTGTCCGGGGGCGGTTGGAACAAGGCTACCTGCGGGACCACTCGACGGCTCGGGCTCCGTTTGAAGAAGGTTCATAATTTCTGCTAACGAGGCGTCTTCTCCTGCAGCCATTGTGCAAGGCTATATTGAGCTGCAATTTTTTATTCAAATAACTTTATTCCGTAGGGGTGGCGAAGTGCGAACACAAGATAAGAGAACTTTCGCTCTTTCAGCTTTGAAATCAATCCTCTGTACTCATCCGGGGAGAGCTCGCCGGCGTAATCCTCGAATATGGCTTTCGTGGTCCTGGCCGAGGGGTGTAAAAGAGGACGATCGCCGCTACGTTCTCCCGGAAGGAAGCTGTTATGCCGGTCAACTTCTGGGTCAGCGCCCACACGCTGATGCCCATATGCCGTGCAGAAAAGGGGAGATTGACCAGCTCGCCTGTGCGCCCTTTCACATCTTTGGAGGCCGCGCAGTCGTCGAGGATTATGAGCGTGTTGGTGCCCTCGGAAAGCCATCTCACGAGCTTCAACCACCTTTCCACGTCGTGCTGCTCACAGACTATCACATCCATTCTCGGATCGTTTTCGCCAAGCCGGTGGTAGGTCTTGTTGTGCGTGAACGTCGGACAGATGAGCACGATGTAGTCGAACTTTCCGCGGAACGGGCCGTAGAGCTGGTCCACCACGAACCTCGATTTGCCTGAATTAGTCGGCCCCGCGATGAGAGCGTTGGAGGGTATCTTGCCGGGGTCCATGTTCATATTCAAACCTGTACAGATTCCAACTGTCTGTCAATAAGATTGAACTGGTGTCGGAGATGACGAATACGTGGCATTTCACGTCGCCTGAGCCTTCAGCCTTCCGCTCAGTTTTCAGCTGGATCCCGTCCGTAGTGTTCACAATCCGCGTGCCGCTGCCGTGCATGTCTTGGTCCGTCATGGAGCGCATATCAATCACAAGCCCGAACTTATCGCCGGTGTAAAACTTCGTCAAATCCTTGTGCTCCGTTTTATTTTTGTCTTTCACAAACAGGTTGCGGGCCTCTTCCCACATGTCCTTGCCTTCGATGCCGTCGCTGTAAAGCTTGTTAGGCGCGCCGTTGACCGTGACGCTGACTTTCGTCAGATCGGGGAAGACGAATTTTTCTGAATCTCTGGCGCCCGCGGTATACGTCTCTACAAATAGGAGGAGGATGGCTTTTAGCGACCTTCTCGGGGTGTTGACTTTGATATTGATCCTCGTGTCAGTGTCTTTTTTTTAAGTCCACCTCTTTGTCATGCAGCACGTTGTTGTAACTGAACTCTTTGCCGCTGGAGTAAACGCTCCGCGCCTCGTCTGCCAGAGTCTTGCTGCGGATCATTTTGTACTCGAGCTGTATATTTTTCAGCTTCTATTTCAGCTGGGTTGTGTCGGAGCCTTTGACCACGTGTATAGCTTGGGCAAGTTTTACGTTGAACGTGAGGTCGTTGTAAAGGGCCTGGGGGTAGAAAACGCCGTGGTCGGTTAAGATCTGATGGTCAAGCCTGATCCGGTACTTTTTTCCGTATACCCCGTTCAGCTTGTGTTCAACGGCGGCTTCCGAATCTGATTTCTTGTCTCCCGCTTCTGAGCGGATCTTGCACAGATCCTCGCTCTGAATCCCTTCGAGAATCCTGTTGTCTCGCTCTTCCTGCGAAAGAAAAAGGTCTTCGAAAGTTTTGTAGATGTCATACCCAACCGTGTCTTGCAGGATAGTGCCTGCAAACTTCACGACCAGCCTGTCAACGAGCGCCCGCGTGACGTTCTGGACAAGGAAATTGTTGGCGTGCCCTCCAGCAAGGTCGATATCAAAGACAAGCGCTAACGAGCCCGGCACCAGAACCTCGTTCTCGTTCAGCTTGGGCACGGAAACGTACAGAGTACTGCCGGGGTTGGCTTCGGAAGGGGCAAAGGTGCTTCGATTGACCGCGCGCTCGGCCTTCATAGCGTGTAAGGTCTTTTCGCTGTACGTCGCGCGAAGGTTCTCTGGAACTGCCATTGTGTATAACACTCCGGCGATTATTTCTAATTTGAAAAATAATAGGCTTCAAATATATCGCTATGGCGGAAGGCGGTGGCGAATTTGGTTACAAAGACCCGGAACTTGACAACCGGATTGACCACGACGATGATGGTGATGGAGAACAAGAGGGTGACACGACCCGTCCTTTTCATCCAGGCTCGGCGTCCACTCCCTACCAACCTGGCGACCCCTACCACGGGGGCGAACAAACGGAAATGTCTTCTATGCGGCACGAGCAGTCCGGCCTGCCTGACACTTCTTATGCCGAGACATCATTTTTTGGAGAAGATATCCCTTTGCTTGAACCAGATTCGGAACGGGAATTTCTCATAGACCGGTTAAAAAGAGTATTTACCAACTTTAAAGAGAGTAGTTTTGCAATTATGAAAGGCACCAAAGGGAAAACCAAGGGTAAAATTGTTGCAGTAGGTACGGGTGGAGGCGAGTACAAGATTATGAAAGATGACGGGATAAACTTGACGCAAAGTTTTTTAGACAGGTTTGCAGACAAAATTGGGCCAAGAGCTGCAGATGTCACTGTAGAAGACAGGGATACCATCAGAGAAATGAAACAAAGACAAAAAGAGGCAGAGAAACAACTACAACAGGCAGAAAAACTCGCTTCGCAAAGAGAACAAGAAAAGAAAGAATTGGAAGTTCTGAGACGCAAAATCGAGCAAACCGACGCTAAGATTGATGACATTCAGGATGAACATGGTTCGAATCTTGAAAGTGAAGCAGAGCTGCGTAGGCTCAAAGAACTGAAAAAGAACTATCAAAACGATCTTGAAAACAAGAAAAAAGAATTGGACTCGCTGGCAAAAAAATCAAGAAACATAGAAAAAGAACAAGAAAAGGTAGACAGACTCAGAGCCAGCATCGCAGCAAAAGAAAGTGAAACAAACGCCATGGAAGAAAAAAACGCTGGACGCTTTGAAAGAGCAGGAAAGCGAGCTGCAGCGCCAAAACGAGGAAGACCAGGTGATCATCCAAGATGAGAATGCCTCGCCCTCTGAAAAAGAGGCCGCAGAAGGCAGAGTTGCGGAAAGAAACGAGGAGATCGCGCGTTTGCAAACTCAGATCGCGGAAAGGGAAAGGGGGCGGCCTCTCTTGGAAAGGGTCAAGGAAATCTTCAAAAAATATGGCGTGACGTTGACCGCTATTCTTCTCGCCGCCGGGACCACAATCGGCGCTGTCATCGGGGTCCTCACCAGAGGTTTGAAAGCCACAGGCAAAGCTTTGGGAAATGGCCTCAAAGATATTGCCGCGAAACTTGGTTCTCTGCTGCCCGGGCTGATTGGCTCGATTGTGAGCTTCCTTTTCAAAGCCGCCGGCCAAATCGTCGGGTTTCTGGCCGAGCACACCTGGCTGCTCATTCTTGCCGCGGTGGCCTTTTTGTTCGAAAAATATTTTAAGAAGCAGCGTTAACCAGCGGGGCCACTTACCTCCAAGCCATGAACAGCAAAGCCGAAAAACCAACTACACCGACAATGACAGCCGTTTTGTTAATTTCGTGTTGCGGTGTTTTGTCTGCGCTGCGCGCGGCTTTTTGGGTCCGGGGCGAAGCCCCGCTGGAGCCTCGGGCTCAATTTTTTGCGCTGGTGGCTGCGCTTGTTGAGCTTCGGACGAAGCTGGTTTCCTGTGGGGTGGAACCACACGCCCTGATTCGGTTGTTACGGCTTTGTGAATCGGGTTGGACGGATGGCTGTTGGGAGGGTTAATTTTTGAAGGGCCGCCTGCCATTAGTTTGAGCCCAGCCTTTTTTGTCTCAGGGTTTACCTCGTTGTTCACACCCAGTTTCATCCCGGAGACCGCCTGTTTCAGCTTGTTGTTGTAACCGATCGTGCTTGCGGTGTTGATTATCATCTGAGCGGGCATGAGCCAGGCCATGGGGGCAACAGTGAGATTGAGCCTGACCTTCGCTTGGTCAACCGCGAGCTGGTACCTTTGCACGCTAGCGGCCAAGTCGGGCTGTCTGATCGCGTCTTCCATTAGAACCAGGAACTCGCTCTGGGCTTCTCTCGCCCGACCGCCATAGCCGAGAATGCCGCTGCGGACGTTGACTTGCGCGCCCAGGACACAGTAAACGAAAGCCTCGATTGACTGATTTATTCTCGACAAGCCCGCCTGCGTCAAACCATTCGCGGTGTTTGGCGCGAACCAGTCCGCTTGAGCGTCAGAAGCGGTCCTCGGCTCGATGTAATAGATCAGGTTTCCTTTTATCCCTTTCCCACCTTAATCACTGAATTTGTTCCATCCCGGGTATTGGTAGTCAGTTTTAGTCGCGCCTGACGCGTACACGTAAACGCTTCCCAAACCGTGGTTTTCCCCGTGCATGAAGCGGAAATCGCTCGAGGGGGAAATGCCGAACTCGCTGCATATCCTTTTGTACGAAGCGACGTCGTAATGATTGTTGTATTGGTTGAACGGCGGGTCTCCGGGCAAAGCGCTCATGCTCTGAATTCCTCCAAGTTGGTACAAAATGCGCCTGACCGTGAAATATACGTGGAATTTGTAGAAAGCTGTTATCTGCGGGGGGAGATCCATCCCGCTGTCAAAGATTTCGCGAGAAACTCCGCACCCCTGTGTCGCACAGAAAACCGCGAAGTTGAGCTGCTGCGGCCAATATTTCATGTCAGGCCCTCCCAGCCAGCGTTTTGATTCGACTGTCGACGTGTGCCTGAGTTTGGTGTCTTGAAATATTTCTCTGAATTTCGTTGTGAAATGTTGGTCAGGCGTGACGTAGATTTGGATTGGGGCGTCGAATATTTTTTTCAAACTTTGCGCTTTGCCGTCGAAAGGTACGGCAGGGATGGGCAAGGAAACTTTTGAACCAAGCGGCGCCAGCTGGTAAGGAAACCCTCCAATGGCCCCCGAGCGCTTGTCTTCCAAACCGAGCGCCTTTTTCATTTCCTCGCTCCAATATTCTTTGTCTGAACCGAAGACGCTTTGAAGCGAGCCTGGGCACTCTTTGAAAAAGATTTCTTCTGTTACGTTTTTTCCGTCTGTACTCCCCTGAGCAATGAAACGAGATCTATCGGCCTTGGGGAAATGTCCCACAAATTCTCTCCATGCGTTTGCCTTGGCAATTGAGTCTTTTATCACAAGGTTTGGATCTTTCCACACATTCGCCATGTATTTTGAACACATTTTTATTTGTTGAATATAAAAATGGTTGTTCTCATTGTTGTCACGCAGCAGAACGGCGAGACCATCTATTTTGAAGAACCGCTCCCAGGAGCAAGCTATGTCAGACTTTTGAGTTGTTCTTTTTTCAACTCGTGGCATAATCTGAGTCGTGTTGGCAGAATGTTTTTCAAGGAACCGACGACGTGGTTGCATCTTTGCCTCAAGGGCATTACAATGTCGAGAGCATTGTAAAAGAACTGCAATCCAGTTTTGAACATTACAAGAAAAAAGGGAAATTGGTCATAGAAACGAATAACCCCAATTCTGTTCTTAAAATTACAACCGTCGCTGCCAATTTAGGCAACACTAATCAAGCCAAAGAAGTTTCCGTTGATTACAGTTTGGCCAATTTTCTTGGAATCGGGAGAGATATGAGGAAAGAAGAATATATCAAAAAGCTTAACAGCCCGAGTTTCTACTTCATCCACTGCGATCTCATCGACTCGACAAAAAACTTTTTGAATGGAAAGAAGTCAGACCTTCTTGCCAAGGTTGACGTCAGAGGAAAGCCTTATGAAAAAGTCAGCTATAACATGGACTCATCGCAAAATGCTTTCCGTGACGCTTCTACAGACAAGTTCATAAATAGCATCACCATTAAAGTGAAAGATGAAAATGGTGAACTCTTTGATTTCAAAGGCCTGCCGCTTCTTTTTGAATTAGAGTTAAATTAAATTTCTTTATATACGCAATGTCTTCGGCAAATCTGTTGCCACCAAGTGCACCGCCTGACATCTATCCAAGCCTTCCAGAAACGATGAATGCCGAAAATTTCCGGTTAACCGAGATCAGCAGAATTGAAAAAGAAACATCTGCTGAGGTCGAGCATTACAGGCTTGTGTTGAAAAAATACAAAAAAGCCCGGAAAGCGCTTCACTATTCCCTGGTTGGCCTTGGTTCCTTCACAGCAGTTTTGTCTTCTGGGGCTGTTGCAATATCACTCACTGGTGTTGGAATTGTTGTCGGCGCGCCTGTTGCCGGGATTGCCGCTTTATCTGGCGCAGTTTCCACTGGCCTGTCCGTTGTCAACAAGAAGCTTGAACGCAAAGTCAATAAGCACTCGAGAATCCATTCTCTGGCTATTGCAAAGCATGATTCGATTAACCTCGCCGTCTCACAGGCTCTTAATGATAATCGGGTTTCTGACACGGAGTTTCAACTGATCACACGTGAAATGCAGAAATATCGCCAGCTTAAAGAGACTTTACGCTCGAACTTCGCGCGATGAATGACCTCGGAAAGCCTGCAGCTTTGGTTCTTGGAAGCCATAGTTCCTTTTGTTATAACCTAAGGTTTCATTTCTCTAACTGTTGTGTTTCTTTGCTTTCCGCAGCTTTCTTTCCGGCCCCGCTTCAGCCACCCGCACTTGTTCGGCGCTCGTGTCATCCCCGCTCGAGCCATATAACACCCGGCTCGCCTCTTTCTAACATACCGCACTCCTTTGTTGTGCCCCCGCGCCCCACAACCGTTTTGCCCCCGCGAGGGGCGGTTGAAACCGGTTTAGACCGGTTCGTTCCAGTGGCCGCGGCCACCTCGCGTGGCGGGGCGCTGCGCGGGGGTGCCTCTGTTGTGAGTAGTATATAGGGAGGCATACAAATACTTTTTCAAAGAAGGAGCCGAATTTCACTGTTCGCAGCCCCCCCAGGTTAACCGGCCCGAGCCTGTGAGGGTCGGTTAACCTGGGGGGTCTGCTAACAGTGAAATGAGGCTCCCTCTGCGAAATGGTATTTGTATGCCTCCCTGTATACTACTAATGTATTGTTGGGCACTCGAGACGAAAAGCGTTAGTGCCAGACCATAACAAGAGCTTAAATAGTGGGTTAATGTAAAGGGCTGAAATGGGCAAAATAGCAAAATAGCGCGAAAATGATCGATGAAACCATAGAACTGGAGAAAATGTCAAATCGAAACAGGATAAATCTGAACAAAACGAAACGGAATTGAATAATAATAATAATAATAATAATAATAATAATAATAATTAAAAAAAGAAATAAACTATTAAAACCTATTTCAACAGTGTTTACATAATGGCTCCCTCCTGGGTTTCAACGTCAATATCAATGTTCTTAAAGTCACAAAAGGCTTTCCTTCTAGCTCTTGAACCTCTTAGGCAGATTAGTGCGGATCTTAGTAAAGCGAAGGATGTCCTTGCTCTTATCCGGGAGATTGTTTTAGCATAATGTTCTTTCTTGATGGAGAGCAGCTGCGCCAGTCTGGAATGGTATTGCAAGCACTCGTTTCCCATGCCGCCTGTTGACGTGAAAATAAGGGGTGTACAAGTTCCTTGTTCGATATCCAAGATCCTCCTCGCGTAAAGGCGCTTCTTCTCGTTCTCATGATTGCGGTAAATCTGTTGGAGCTCTAGGTCCCTATACGAATCAGCATTAGGGTGACAAACCTTCACGTCAAAGAATGCTGATCGTTGGTTCTCCCAGAACCCGCGCGCATGAATATCTAATCTCGCATCTGGGGCTCGATTAGAACCTCTTCCCAGCTGTTCACCCGAGATGTCTTGCAGGACAGGCTCAATCTCAACATCGGTACAAACCATATTCAGGAGTTCGGCTTCTAAGTCCCTCAGCTCATTGTGATGTTGGGTAACGAACCCACCTCTTTTGCATATCATTGTGTGGTCCACTGTAAAAACATCACCGCATACACAGGTGGAGGGGATATCATCAACCGGCCAATCGTAGCGCAGTTTGATTGCATCGCGGAACTCTCTCTTATTTAGATTGAAACCCATTTCACGAAGGGGGAGTACCGTCAGCCAAAGAGATGACCCTTTTTCCGCAGCAAGGTCAAGTGCCCGTTGAACTTTCTGTGGGGCTACCCCACTGATATGCTCTGCCCTGTCTTGGAGCACCGTTGCTCTCTCACTCCTCATTGCCTGTTGTAGTGGCTTGACCAAAGAATCATCCGGCATCTGATGGGATTGAGCCACGATCTGTTGGACCAGCGGGATGGTAACTTTGACGGAGGAGGATTGCTCAAGATTTGCGTCAAGACACGGGTTTGTCATGCCAAGCCCCCCTAGACGGACTGGCAGTGCTAGAATGTCCCTGTCCAGCCGAGTGCACCTATGCTCCGTAGTTGCAGGGATGAGCACCTTAGATATGGCATTCTCCAAAGGCTCCAATAATTCTTGAATATCAGGCAAAGTTCTCGAAAAAATAGGTCCATCGGTGCTTGAGGCCAAAGGTGTAAGCAGCATAACACGCTTGAGGCTGAGAAAGAACAAACTCTGCCAGCTTGGTAATCTCGCTGACCCAGTTGGTCACCTTCTTGCTAACGTATTCCTCTAGATATTCCCGTGAACCTATCACCGCACCCAGATGTTTTTGTCCCTCTACCGTCACATTGACAGCCGTGTCCTTCAACACTTCTTTCACGCTTGCCTCTTTATCTGGCTTTGAGATAATCCAACATTTCTTGGGGTTGGGAAAATAGCTAAAGACTGGGCCAAGGCTGTTGAGGGCATCCCACCATTTCTTGATTTCCAGTACAGAGCCAGCTCCACAGGCATCGTCAGCAAACCAGCGCTGTTTAGTACTGGACGCCGCCTGCAGGCTTGTGATCAGCGGCTGCACACTTAGGCCGTAGAGGGCCATAACAAGTGGGTCACCCTGTGTTGTTCCTTCAGCTGACATGATCTCTTTGCCGCCGGTAATAAACAAGCGTGCCGACTTCCTGTAAGTATTGATGGCATATGCTGCAATTACAGGGCAGAGAACCCGGATATTATGCAGTGAAGTTGCTCTGTTAAGTGCATTGAATGCATTAGAAGCATCGATGAGCAATACCGCGTCCGTGTCATCTGCTTCAAATATGGCATGCATAGCATGTATAGCAGCCTCGCTGCCGGACTTTTGACCAGCGCATAGCTGGAGTGAACCACTCGCCTCAACCACGTCTCCCTTAAAAACGTTCATTACACACTTTCCAATAATCCTTCGTATCACCTCGCCGACCCCTATAGGCCTCACTGCACCTTCACCTTTATCCAGGGGAATCAATCGGCTTGCCACCAGTGGCTCTATGGTTGCAGGGTCGATATAAGTTGATAATAATGATAATTATGAACAGGAATTTCTCACTTTTACCGCACCTGCTTCCCCAAAGTATTCCCCTGTAATGTTAATTCGCTCAGTCGGTGTTGTTTAGGAGCTGTTCAGGACATATAGTATTGCTATTCTAGCCTGAAGAAAGGATAAGATAAGGCCTTATGCGTCCCATGGCGCAACGAGGACAGATGACCACCTAGGATACCCAAATTTCGGTTTATGCATTTTGATCTGGCGGCCACATCCCCCTAGCAACCAAATTTATCAAAAATACAGTCGAACCGCTGGTTGCGACCACCTCTCCTCAGCGACCACCTCTCCTCCGCGACCAGGTTTCCAAAATACCAAAATTACTATCTTTCTAACCTCTTGTTAGCGACCGGAACCATTTTTAGAGCCAAAAGTTTAAAATTTTCTTATTTTTTTAACCTTCCGCAAGCGACCACTTGACAGATAAAGGAACGGTAATTGGATAATACGGCGTTGTAGTTTATCAGAAGCGAACCATGATACTCTGAATAAGTACCTTTGGAAAGCTTAAATATTTCTGTGGCTACTAAAAGTTATTATATGGGTTTAGATGGGCACTGACGCTTGGGGTAAGTCTCTGTAGTTACCATTTGCTAATTCATATGGCAAAATTTCGATTCAATATGGTCTAAACTCTCGTGAGCGACCATCTCAGCTTACGGGAGGTTCGACTGTACCTGTCTCCACCCCCCTCCTCCGGGAGTGATGGACGGTGTTTTTAAAAAACTGTTATAGGGTAACCTGCAATTGAGTAGCACTCCAGCAGGGAGGGGAGAGTAGCAATATCTTTGTCGCTTCACACTGTGGCAAGGAAAGCGAATTTCAGCGGCTTCCTATTCAACCAGAGAGCTCATTTAAAAGAGCTACTTTCCTTTGTCTCAACTTTTAATTTTGAAATATTAGATATATTAAAACTAACGAAATTAACGTCTCCTATGACGCCAACTGTTATGACATATGCTGACTAACATATGTGATACATGTGAAGTCACGGATATTGCTGGTTGACAAAATATTACGCCGGAAAGGTTGCTTTATCCTTTGGAGTTAAAGTACATTGGGTAAACATCCTAAGCTCACAACAGTCATACTGAGATACCATTTCAAGTACCTTAGCTCGGTGACCAGGGTCAAATCGAACGCAGGTATTGTTTCTCAATAAACATATCAACCGCAGTTGAAAAGGATTTCATTAATAAGCCTCTTATGCTTCATTGTACGAATTGTAGTACAGATATCTTACCTCTTAAACATGCAATATTTACCTGGGGTCAGAGCCAATAACACTGACAGTCGCGAGATGGAATTTTCACATTTTGCGACTGAGTTTCATTTCCTGTGGTTTGTTATTGGCTTTTAATGACTCAATGATAGGGTATCCTACGGCCATATGTTTCAGCGACCATGTGTTCGTAGTGATATTGATCCTGATATTGATCCCAACAGAACCGCAATGATTGTATTACAATCATCGTGGCGCTGTGTGCAGATAAGGAGGTAAATGGAATTCAGAAGAATAATCAGCGAAATTGGAAAACGATAATCGAGACCTTTTCTTGCAGCGGCGATACTGACAAATTATGTCACAGTAGTCTGCACACAGGCGTTTACTTTCCCCAACCCCATCGCCTTGCGTTTTGCATTGTTCATATTCCACGCGCCGGGTTAATATTTTGCTAAGCTTGCGATCTCGACGAACTCAAGACAAAAAAGAGGGTCAGGGGACAGACTAGTGTCACAATCTTACGTGTACTAAACAAAATTTAAATGCATTCTTACGATAGCCGAGTTAAACTCATCTGGGGAACATTTTCTGTGACGACTTAAAGTATTAATTGATAAAACAATTGCAAATATATAGAAAAGACAAATATATCTTAAAGAAGTGCTTTTAATAGCAAAATGCAATCTACAGAAAGGGAGTATTTACAGAACATTATATGTCAAAACACACAGATAAAACATCTGGATATATCTCAAGAAGATCTTGAAGTTATTGTAAATCAACAACCTGCAGTCATGATCCTAAACAATAAAGGCTACACTGCCATGCACTGGAATCATTTGATAGGCTATTATTTACGAATGAGTTAAAAACAATTTCTATGGTTATACTTCTCTGATTGCAATAGCGTTTTCTGGTTTTCTGTAACTCTCTTTTTTTTTTTATTATCTGTTTGTTTTGTGGGAGTGGGCGTACTTTCGTTTTAACTGAGGAAGCCAAAGAAATCTGTTGGGTCGCGAGGAACTTATAATGCCTTGTTTTCACGAGAGAGGTTTACTACGGTTACTGCTTACCGAGGTTTCGTAACTAAACCGCAGTTATTTGAGAAGCTGTCTAAACGAAACTAATTAACTAAAGTAGGCTGCATACAACGGACGGTTTGAGGTTTTCTCGACGGAAAGCAAGTGCTGCAATGTTGCTCAGAATCTATTGGAAAATTATAAAATTTGAATTTACTCCAATACCGAACGCAGGTCGTTGTCAATTTGCTTGCGGTGTTGTCGAGCCAAACTCTCCTTAAATGTAAAGCTCTGTAGATGAATAGTGGAAAGAAACTTTTGATATCTCGCTGAGCCTCTTCCCGGTTCCCGGCATCTGTCACGGAGCCCGAGCTACGTAAATGTTTACCGGTACTTCTTCTTATTCGGAGCCGCTTTAAATTCTAACATTTGCTTTTCTTCTCCATAGACCTCAATTATGATTTTTTTCTCTCTATTTGTGGTAGGTCTTCTTCTTGTTGCGCCTACCTGTACAATGTTACTAAGCTAAAGCTACTGAGCTTCTAACAGAAGGGAAACGCTTACGGCACTTGACGATGAACGGGAAACAGCAGTCCGGGATTTCTTTGCCTAACCATGAGCGTATTTAGCTTTTTTTGCCTGTTGACTTGAAACCTACTTACATTAGGAGGAATCTTTGTCTATTTTCTCTTCTTTACGTGCTGCCCGCTTGAACACTTGCTGCCAAGATATCGCGACAACGTCTGCTTTTCCTCGGTTACCGTCGGTTACTGAGCTAAACCATGCCTGATGAGGCGTTCAACTGTCGACAAACCTAGGTTGGCTTACTTTGGATTTTGCCGCCATTTAACGAGGTTTGCTACTATGTTTACACGATTAAAAATTTCACTTCAGTAAAGTTAAATCAAAACCAAGGTAAACGTCTCTCGTGAAAACACGGGCTTAGTAACAACACAGAGAGCCAACCATACTAAATAATCGAACAAAAAACTCAGCCACAACAACAAAAAAAGATCAGAAAAAAAAAAAAAAAAAAAGAATAAATAATGAAAAAAAATTATACCTCAGTAGTTAGCGAAACAAAACAAAACAAAACAAAACAAAAAAAAAACGAAAAAAAAAGAAAGACGCCACATAACCAGTTAACGCAACTGCGTATAAAACCGGCTTTTAGGCAGTAATACTGCATATTTACTTAGGGCTTTGAACATCTATCGAACTACGCTTCCAGAACGTGTATCCAAAAGAAGTTGAAACGTCGGGTCCCAGACATTCTTAGTTTTCCCTATCTACACATAGATCCTAGATAAGAATCAGCCTTCTCCTTAAATTACTTTTAGAGGATGAAGATGCTAATTAATTACGCACTGATAAAAATCCCCCAGAAAATGACCCTAATGTACTATCTATTTCTGACAAGCTAGTTCTTTTCAGGGTTAGTTATATGGCAATATAACTATCCTAATGTACTATCTATTCCTTTCAAATTAGTGCTTTTAGTTTTATGGCAATAAAGCTACCCTAATGCACTATCTATTTCTGACAAACTAGTAGTTTTAGAGGTTAGTTATATGGCAAGAGAAATACATGAAAGGTTATGTTTCGCGGATAAGAGAGCATTTATAGGTGAACCTTTTGAAGATAAACCGAATGCAAACTGGAGAGCAAAAAAGGAGACAATAAACACGCCAAAAATATACCTACGTAAAGGAGTATATCAGGTCAGAAATAGCAGTCTACTTAGGTATGCATCAATTAATAAAATCAGCTTTCTTTTTCCAGTATTATAATCCTTATTCCAATCTTTACGAGGTATCTTAGGAAAAGTCAAATTTTGCCTAAGAATTTACGAAAACCGACGTCTACTTTGATGACATTTTAAGAATGAACAAAAAGCACATAAAAATAAGCGAGAAGCGGAAAAAAAAATGTACATATAACTCGCCCTAACTGTTAATTTTCATCCTTAAACCAGACCACCAACTACCTAGTGATACCTAAATTAATATCAATACCGCAAGTAATAGTCCTGTTATCACTTGTGAAAAGGATATAAGCTACAGCTGATACCAACTTGACTTTGTGCAATAAATTGTCTCTATTCATCAACGTTTGAGAGTATTGCCAATTTCGCCTTTGAAGAATCCGCAGATTTCATGTCAGAGGAAAAGTAAGTAGTAACGTTATTCAGTTATTTAGATTGAAAGCAGAAGTGAATTTGGGATTAACGGAGTTTCACCTCTTTTTGTCTCAAATATGCTCGGAAGATCACAAGACGCCTATAAGCTGCACTCATACAAACCGTGGCCTTAGAAACGGAAGTGTGTCTGAGCGTTCCACGAGTTATAGATGCACCAGTAAATCTTCTTTAAAAAAAAAGAAAAAAAAGCCTTACACTTTTGTTTGTTTCACAAGGTCACGTGGTCAAATGAAACGGTTTAAGTTGTTACTCTAACCATCTTTGGGGGCATCTCTCAGAAACTGGTCTAGTCCATTTCTTCGTTCAATTGATCTTTCTTTCAGAGCAGAAATCACCTTGGCGTATTAATTGGCGTTCTTTGCTTCAGCTCGTAATTCTCAGGTTTAGAATAACCTCCTTCGACAGGCATTCCAACACCGACACGGCCATGGCGCTTGCAGTGAACACGAACACAAATTGTTATCACAGCAAGGAGCAGGACAGCGGCAGCAGAAACGCCAACGATTAATGCTTCGTTGATACCTTCTTCTTTCTCTTTTTTGTCTTCTGCCGAGAAAAAATTATGACAAAGCTATGACTAAGGATGGACTGAGTGGCTGTTCTGATTAATGAGTCTTTCTATAAATTAGTCGGAGTAGCTGTATTGATTCAATTCTCTGCGACATCCTCCAATTTTAAATCTAATCCACTTTAAGATTGCACGAGACCGCCGCTACGCCATAAACGAAGGAGAATTGCACATATTCAGATGACTGTTTATAAATGAACAGAACTGAAGCGAATTGTTCATGTCGTGAAACCCTTTAGTGGGAAGTCTTGTCAAAATAAAAACAACAACAACAACAACAACAAAAAAAACGTGATGATTTCAGATGGAAGAATGGAAATTTATGTAAGATAACTATATTATAGCAAAAAACAAAAACAAAACAATAAAAAAACAAAACAAAACAAAGCTATAGAAAGGGCTCTAGACGACAGGCGGGGGGGGGGGGGGGATACTTGGGGCGGGGATGACAGTTCTTACTTCATTATTATGCAGAAGTTGAAGATAATACTAATAAAAAAATATCTTCTGTAAATAGCCTATTTGAAATTAACCTAGACCGACTGGAACCTGTTTTCATTTCCCCAGAGTACTTTGGGTAAGCATGAGTACGAGTAAACCATAACACTGCAACAAGTAATCTGGTTTAAAAATTCTTTAAAGCAAACGTGGATCTAACTCATAAATTATTGGCATAGCATAGGATATAGATATCAACATAAACGATTATTATTATCTTTTTTATTCAAATCTCAAATAACAAAACAGATTAGACACCTTTGTTATGTATTAACCCTGAGTTATTTTAACTTTTAAAGCACTAAATGGTATGGCACCAGCTTATATTAACGATTTAATTAATGTAAGAACACACGCACGCTATTCACTGCGCTCTAATTCAGGTACTATTCTATTACATCGAGCAAGGAAAATGAAAAAAATCTTTCGGTGATGGAACGCGCTCCTAGCAAGGCTGCGCAATATTGATCCTATTTTAACTTTTAAATCTCGCATTAAAACATATCTTTTTAAAATAGCTTTTAGCCTTCAGCGCTTAAATTATTTTGTTATTGTTACATTAGTTTATGTACATATTTAGTAAATTTTAATATTGTAATGCGCTTTTGATCATTGTATGTTTAAAAGCGCACTATACATTAATAAATTATTGTTATTGCTATTGTTATATTACCTGGTTTGTCCATGATTCTTTGTTTCAAGGAGATGGGGTCCACCTTCAAACTCCCCAGTCTACCATCAGCTGTCTCCTTTTTCAATGGAGCCAAAGCTTCCTTAGAAGTTACCTTTGTTTCAAATATCAGCTGAAAGTCTACCACAGTGCTTCCAGGTCTACATTAGGCAGGGAAATGAAAAAAAAAAATAGTTCCTTCTGTTATTTTAAGTCGCAAGAGAGTTCTATAGTCTGTGCAAACGTCAACGAAGTCTCGTGCTTTACGCAACTGTGAGGCATAGCGACGAGTGAAATCGACTAAAAATATCGAATGGAAGAACGAACGAACAAAGAACGAACAAAGAAGGAACGGATGGATGGACAAACGAACGAACGAACGAACGAACGAGCAGGGAACGAACGGATGGACGAACGAACGAGCGAGAGAACGCCGGAACAAACGAATTAGAGATGGACGGACAGGCGGACAGAAGAATGCATTATGTATTACCTCATTGAGATTATTTCGACTTCTTTCAAGCCAGGGATTCCAGAGTATGCCTTGAATATCTGTAACATCAGACTAACTATCACGATTAAATTTTCGAAACGTGACAATGTTTACATACTACTCACGTAAATTATAATAACATACAGCAGAGAAGCGTATTGGGCTTAAACGAAAATAAATCCATAGCATACTGAGAGAACACTGCGACACTAAAGGATGGAGGCAAGGAGTGACCTGACAAGAAAAGAGGGTGGACATACAAAAGTATTTCCGCCGGTATCAAATAATCAGCCCAGTTAAATATTCATATCTAGCATACCTTAGGTAAGTCGTTAAATAATCTACCTCTTTCTTTATCAGGGTTGAGAAATACTTAAAGGTATCACTGGTTTTGTCTCGCAAACTTTCGTCCCATTCCTTGTTGACTCCAATTTCGAATGTAAAGTCTGTATTGAAACGAAAAGAAGAACATTCTTGTTTACAAAAACTTGAAAGAGTTCAGTAAGTAAGAGCTGCACAAAATCCAACACAGATATTAGACAAAAGTTTAGGTCCTTAAAGTGCTACTTTGACCAAAAATCAATTCTACTTTTTCTTTGTGTTTCAAAACTATATAACTGAACCACTAAGTGACCGAAGTTTTTAGCCTTCATTTCAAAAAGACACCTGCTTATTTTGACTGAAATTTTCCTAATTAATGGTCCGCCATTACTAACTTTAATTCTTGAGAGAGCTGGATCGAGGATACGATGACGTCAAAGACTCACTAGTCTAAAAATGCAATGCGTGTGCACGCGCCTAAATTAATATGTAGCACGGGAGTTTTGAACTTTCAGACTTTTAAACTCGTGTTTTGCGTGTACAATAAGCTGCGTTTACACGCTGCAATTTTAAGCTAATCAGGCTTTGACGTCATATTATCCTTCATCCAAACCTCTGAGGTCCAATGGGTCAGTCTTGAATGTGAAATGGCGGACCGTGAAATTCTAAACTTGATCTCAAAGAAAAAAGCCTTTGGATAAAATTCGAAGTTCAAGATTTTGCCAGTCAGGTTTTAAACAAACACGCTTTTAAAATCTGAAGGAAAAAGGGAAGTGAATTTTTCGATTATAGTAGCACTGTAAAATGCTATAACAACTGTGCACATTCTTTGAATAACGATAATAACAACAAGAAGTATTTTCGGTCACGCACGTTTTATTTCCTTTGCTTAGAGTAATTTGAAAGGTATGGAAGTGTCCACAGCCCAGTCATGTTTTCTCCTTCGTATGCAAAAATTAAAAAAAAAATGCAAAGCAGAAAATAAAATTACTGATTCTAAGGAAAATGTTGAGAATATTTTCAACGCCGTTTCTGGCTCTACGGTGATAGCAATTGACAGTTACTGAATTTTATTTTGTAGAGTATAATCAGGCCTTTGTTGGCCTCACATTTCCAAACGCAACGTTAGTTTCATTATTCGGGTTAAACACTTGTTCTTTTTCTTTTTCTTATTCTTTTTCTTTTTCCATCAGCATACATGGATCTTAAATCTATGAGCTGCATGATTTTTTTTAAATAAATATGTCAAAGGTTACAAGCATCATAAGTTAAATTCCATCAAGAGAATGGTTTTCATTTAAGTGTCGAAAAGTAATTGGTTTTGTATCACTACGCTACACGATTGGCTTAAAAAGCTCGCGCCAACTTTACATCAAATCAGAAGTAAAACCAAAACCAATCGCAACACGTTCGCACACGTTTTCCCGCGCTTTGCGTCAGCTACATGTAATTATTTCGAGTTTTGATTGGTTCACTGGATTGTCTGTGTCCTTTGTGATTGGCTAGAGTTTTTGGTTTTACGACACGTATTTGAAAACCGCTCTATTCACTTTTTGTTTTCTGTGTGTGCTCTGAAGGGCAATATTTGAGAGAAAAGTCAGCTTTACCCGTCTTTTGTTCTTCAGTACTCGTTTCAGTTGTAGGTTCAGTGGTTAAGTGTTCCTCTCCTGTTGAAGAAGAAGCTTTGGTTGAACTGCCTGCAACTTCAGTTGCCACGGTAGTCGACACTGGAATGATAAGATAACTATTATTGTTATACATTAAATCTCACGGGCATTCCTGCCACGTCTTCCTGCTTAATTAATGGCCACTTGGGAAACAGTTAATTTTGTTTTTCTTAGAATTTTCCTTGAGTTCGTTTCTGGGAAAAACAATACTAGCTGTTTTCCCCGGGACCAGTAATTAAGTGCTTCTTTAGTTCAGTTAAATCCATGTGCGATTGGATGGAATGTCCCACTCCTCTCCCCTTACAAATTACCCTTACTTTTGTCCTTACGGTATAATGAGGAGAGAGTAAATATTTGGGTGCAACATCCGGTAGTAACGTAACTGGCATCTTGACCGAGGTCGTGAGTACAGACCGAGGTCAAGATTCTCCCATACAGACCGACTTAGCTCGGTTAATAAGATGTTTATTATATGGCAAAGAAGAAAACTTTAATTCGTTTAATGTAACTGGTTTGCTGACAGTTTGCTTGTGAACGGCGACGAGCTTAACTTAAACCTGCCGAAATTTGCTCGTCCCCTTTACTTTTTTTAGTGATCAAGCTTTTTGGCACTTCCATAAATGATTGAGAAGAGACTAAAAGAAAATGGTGAACATTTTTGTATTTTAGTTTGCTACCTTTTCAACGCAAAATGAAACCGGTCTAGCTAGATGCCGGTCTAGATGGGAAAATCTAGACCGCTGTCAATATCGATTTCAGCCAATCAAATTCGTGAATTCGGTAGTTCCCAGTCTTTGTGAGACACAGCCATATAATAATCTCAGTTATTATCATTGACACCGAACATTTTTATAAACTTAAGCTTTACTCTTATTCCTTGCTTCTATATTATACGTCAAATTCATTGTTATCCACACCCTTCCTTTATAGGATTATGAATATAAAGCTGAGTATAAAAATCATCTTTCTTCCTTACCACTTTCACAAAGTTTCCCGGTGAATCCTTCTGGACATGTACAAGTATATTGATTGATACTATCCACGCATGTGGCACCGTTAGCACAATCGTTCGAGAGGCAGTCGTCAACTTCTATAAAACAGAGTATCAAAGAAATTATGTCACAAGATGTCTTGTGTTTCCCAACCGCAAACGTTACCATTAGCTTCCTGAACAGTCTTTATGACGTCGCCCGACACATGCTCACCATTTTCGCAGTGTTCTCCAGTAAATCCCGTCTGACAGACACACGAGTAGCTGCTGACACCATCCTTGCACGTGGCACTGTTCTTACAGGGCTGATTGGCACACTCGTCGATGTCTAGAATTTTTTTGGCAAGTACTAATCATTATTGTGTTAAGCTAATTTTACGTTACATCATATTGCCCTAATTTTAATCTAGAAGTCGCATAAACTGTTCAGCCTTCAAACTTGACAATTTGCTGTGGTTTGGAAGACATTTGAGCCAGTGTAGCTATTATATCACTCCAACACAATTACAAGAAAAAAGGCATTTGGCACAAACAGAAGCTAAGAGCTTGCAAGCGCGGTATGATTCAATTTTTTTTTTAGTTACCTGAAACTGTTGTTTTTATTAAAAGAAAAACGTACAAAAATATTTCTAATTAATATCGCTGAAGATAAGAGAGTTTAGAAAGAAATGTTACCAAATCTGGAAAACCAAGTAAAAATTCACTCATTTTATTTATTTCAAATCTTATTTTGCAATTCATCTGACCTGTTTCGCAGTCGTGACCAGTAAATCCACCTCGACACGCGCACGTGTAGGAATTGACACCATCACTGCACGTGCCATTATTTTTACATGGCTGCTTGATACAATCGTCAATGTCTGAAATTAAACAACAACAAGAACAACAACAAAAAACTCAAATACCTCAGGAAGGTAGTAAGCAGCATATATGTGGTGTTCCCTAGCTGTCAAACTTGACAATTTGCTGTGGTCTGGAAGACACTTGAGCCAGTGTAGCTACTATATCGCTCCAACACAATTACAGGAAAAAAGGCATTTAGCACAAACAGAAGCTAAGAACTTGCAAACACGGTATGATTCAATTTTTTTTTAGTTACCTGAAACTGTTGTTTTTATTAAAGGACAAACGTATAAAAATATTTCTAATTAATATCGCTGATTATTATATGGCTGTGTTTCACAAGGACTGGGAACTAGCGAATCACGAATTTGATTGGCTGAAATCGATATTGAAAGCGGTCTAGATTTTCCCATCTAGACCGGCATCTAGATTGGTTACATTTTGCGGTGAAAAAGTTGCAAACTAAAATGCAAAAATATCGACTATTTTCTTCTAACAATGTGTATTTATGGAAGTGCCAAAAAGCCAGATGAGAAAAAAGTAAAGAGCAAACTTTGGCAGAATTAAGTTCGCCTCAGCGCCGTTCGCGAGCAAAAT
The DNA here is from genome assembly GCF_042242905.1 of Orbicella faveolata. Classification (NCBI taxonomy): domain Eukaryota; kingdom Metazoa; phylum Cnidaria; class Anthozoa; order Scleractinia; family Merulinidae; genus Orbicella; species Orbicella faveolata. The sequence goes on from NW_028301564.1 coordinate 20,055,280, forward strand.
GTCAGTTAGTACAAACCAGTTACATTAAACGAATTAAATTGTTCTTGTTTGCCATATAATAAACATCTTATTAACCGAGCTTAGTCGGTCTGTATGGGAGAATCTTGACCTCGGTCGTGTGTACAGACCTCACTGCGTTCGGTCTGTGCTCATGACCTTGGTCACGATTCTCCCATACAGACCTCCTACTCGGTTAATAAGAGCTAAAGATAAGAGAAATTAGAAAGAAATGTAAGCAAATCTGGCAAACCAAGTAAGAATTCATCCATTTTATTTATTTCATATCTTATTTTGTAATCCAACTGACCTGTTTCGCAGTCGTGACCAGTAAATCCACCTCGACACGCGCACGTGTAGGAATTGACACCATCACTGCACGTGCCATCATTTTTACATGGCTGCTTGATACAATCGTCAATGTCTGAAATTAAACAACAAAAACAATAAAACTCAAATACCTCAGGAAGGTAGTAAGCAGCATATTTGTGGTGTTCCCTAGCTGTCAAACTTGACAATTTGCTGTGGTCTGGAAGACACTTGAGCCGGTGTAGCTACTATATCACTCCAACACAATTACAGGAAAAAAGGCATTTAGCACAAACAGAAGCTAAGAGCTTGCAAGCACGGTATGATTCAATGTTTTTTAAGTTACCTGAAACTGTTGTTTTCATTGCAAGAAAAACGTATAAGAACATTTCTAATTAATATCGCTAAAGATAAGAGAATTTAGAAAGAAATGTAAGCAAATCTGAAAAACCAAGTAAAAATTCATTCAGTTTATTTATTTCATATCTTATTTTGCAATCCAACTGACCTGTATCGCAGTCGTGACCAGTAAATCCACCTCGACACGCGCACGTGTAGGAATTGACACCATCATTGCACGTGCCATTATTTTTACATGGCTGCTTGATACAATCATCGGTGTCTGAAATTAAACAACAACAACAACAACAACAACAAAACTCAAATACTTTAGGCAGGTAGTAAGCAGCATATATGTGTTGTTCCCTAGCTTTATGATACTAGTAACGCTAATGTAGTGCTAATGGTTTAAAAAGGCATTCATTCTTCAAAGTATGGAACGAATTAGCGTATAGCATAACGGGTCATGTTCATAGTTTTGCCCTTCTAAAATAAAGCAAAATAAAAATGATATTTTTTGGAAAAGATGATTCCCTCACATTATTAAAGCTAATAAACAATAATGTTAATAATAGTACTATTCTACAAGTGTATTTTCACGCGAGTTGCTTGCCTATTAATTAAGTCGGAGCTTGATTTGTAGAAGAGTAATAACACATTTTCTTCTCATGCTGTCATCAGTTTATTTAACAAAATTAGATAACCTGCGTTCACGAGAGAGCATGAGCAAATTAAAGCAGAAAACAGTGTTCAACACCGGGCACAAGGCCAAGCCCTTGCCTTCAATTGGACCGGGTACTGACGTTTTCGTCAAGGACTTTCAGCGGTCAGGAAAAGTAATTGAAGCAGCATCAACACCTCGGTCGTATGAAGTTGAAACAAAGACCAGAGTGATAAGAAGAAACCGTGTTCACCTTACTCCACTGCCAAATCAGCAGGAGCAACATGAGCGACCGACACCAATAGTGAACCTAGTTCCCGCAGAGGACAAAGCGGCAACACCTGTTCGGAAGGACATCCCCGTTACAAAGGGAGACGTTCAAGTACCCCCTGTAACACCTTTTCTTGTTACTAGGCCTAAGAGAATTATAACAACATCGCCGAAAGCTGGAGAGAATCTAGGTTTAGCTTAAGATGACGCTGTGCTATAACATTCCCTAGATCGTTTGTCAGTCTTCTCATGCTCTGTTCGTTTCCCTAAATACTCTTGAACAATGCGAGGGGGCGGGGGGGAGGGAGAAGATGTTCTGTTAGCTTACATGAAGTATTGTTCAAGTTAGTTACGTGTGAGATGCATATGGGTTATTAAAGATGGCGTCTTGAAGTAAACGCGGTGTTGTTCACTGAAGACTATTATCAGCCCAAATAACTCGACAGCCTCTGCCTAGATCCAAGAAGTATGAATTCGGTTTTAGTCATATTTATTTGCTATCAGACAACTGTGATCGCTTTCTAAATCTTGATTTAGATGCAACTGAATATTGTCTGCACTGTCACCTGCATATGTAAGATAGGTATCATCAGCCTACATCCTCGGTTCACAATTTGACACACAGTTTGGAAGATCCTTGATAAATAATAGAAATAAAAGTGGCCCTAAAATCGTCCCCTGGTGGACGCCACAACTTAGTGAACAACTTTTATAAATAAAAGGCGAAAAAGATATTGTCCGTTAGTCTTTCCACATGTGAGCACAGTGAACTAATTCTTATCATGACATAATAACGGATAAGACTCACCTGAACAGTTTGGGTGCACACCTTCCTTTCCGTAAGGACATGGTATCATGTCACCTATAAAAATAGAATTTGGACCGATTAGAAACTGCAAACAAAAATAAAGCAGATCTTATGACTTTCATTCAAACAGCAAAACTATTTCAGTGGTATCTATATAGCGAAGAGAATATTATTTAACATCGTATATTTCTCACCAGCACAATAAGCAAGTGCGCAATAGTTAGGTGGCCTAAGATAGTACACGTAGTAATCGCCACAGTTTTTAACATTTATGGCTAAGGTCTCCTCGCAGACAACGTCAAAACTGTTGATGCATGCTTGGCGAACAACATTTCCTTCTGCCACTGTTGGATGGCTACCGTTTAACCAAATAGGGTCATGTGTTCCGCAGTGATATTCTGGCACTGTCTTTTCTGGCATCATCACCTTTCCGCCAGCATCACTTGTGAAGCGATACCATCCCGATCGCAAGCCGTGATCGCACAAGTAAGGCTGTCCCTGTTGCCAGATGCTCTTGATGCTGCGCCGAGGCTCGTTGATCTCTTTGTAAGTGGCGTTGTTACAACAGTCAGTACAATTTGCTGTCTGGCATACGCAGACGTTCAGGTAGAGAGCGATCAGAAAGAAACTCAGACAGGCAGGCTGACTGAAGCTCGTCATGTTAGATCGCAGTCAATGCGTACAATCCCAGGTTCTTAGTTGATTTGATCAGTTCTGGTTTGCAAGAATACACCAAGGGGGAGGCAGGAATGAAGCTCAGCTCGAAGTTTATTCTCACGTAGGTTACGATTGGTCCATTGCTTAGTTGACGTCAGTTGTATGTTTGTAATTCATGTGCTTATTCAGGGCCTTCGTCACGCAAACTCGCTTTAAAATCGAATGGGCCAAAAAAACTTACACAAACCTGAGCATAGGCTAAGCCAAGGAAAATGTATCCGTATCAACAAGACTAGTGCAGGTTTCTTTATTCAAGGGATCAGTTATAATAAGCTTCAAGTTCTGCGTCGCCCCGTGCGAAGCATAAGAGACTGAGTTAGGCATCGGAAATTCGGGTTTTTTCAGTCGATTTATTATGAGTAATACGTTGATTGCACAGCCTTGAACATAATGAAAATCAAGTAAATCAATCGAAGTTTTCTTTGCCTTGAGTAATAGCTCTCGTCTTGGCTACAAAGCTTCTGAATTTCACTGAATGCCGGTGAGGGCGAAAAATGTAGCTCACTTGACTAGCCGCTTTCTTGCTATCGGACTGATGCGAGAAACAACGCACACAAAAAGAAAACGCGAATCACAGTCATTTCTACCTTATATGAGCTATATAGTATGTGAGTCTTATTATATGCGCCCTTTTGATCGGAAATACGGTTTACATTTTGACCGCTTTTGTCTGAGCGGAAAGTATCGTTTGTGTGTTCTGGTATGTTCTATGATATGATTCATCAAATAAATTATCATAGTTTTCATTATAAAAAGTAGTCCAAAACAAGGGGTAGTAAGGCACCCGTCAAAGTGTGACGACTGGAAAGTGCTAGAAACTGTTATCGGCCAACATATGCTTGTCAGGGTTCATTGTTATTGTACCTAACCATTCCAAATAGAAATAGACTTCCGACCTCGTCAGGCGACCTCGTCGTAGCTCTAATGTTATAGCGCATGTGCAAGGTGTAACGTAAACCTACAATAACATAATCTAAAAGCATTTTATCTGATGGAATGTGTTGTCTGATTTGTCTTGAATAACTGTCGGCTTATTTACTATTAATAGATTGATTAAAAAAAAGTTCGGGTCCTCGATTATTTTTTTGCAGAACTTCGTGGCTTAATGGGTGGATGCCATCCAGTTTAATTCGCAGTCAAAACATCTAACACAACGACATTTTGAATTGCAGGTACCAAAGCCCCATTTTAATTATAAAAGCAAAACGAAAAGCAAACTAAACAAGCGGTGGAATTTGTTTAAACAGGTAAGAACAGATGCCTTGTCTGAAAGCTTAATGCTGTGAATTCAGACTTATGAACAAATGCAAAGCACGAGTTCGAGCTGTCAGGGAAATTAACCAAAAGCAAAATAAACAAGCAGTGGAATTTGTCTAAACAGGCCAGAGAAAAAAAAAAGCCTTGTCTGACAGCTTAATGTAAATCAGACTTATCAATGCAAAGCACGAGCTCGAGCTGTCAGGGAAGTTAAGGGTGTAAAATTGTAGACCTCGGGAGAACTAAGGATTTTAATTATGGGCATAACACCAAGGATTTTGTCCATAGTTAGTAACAAATGCCGGTCGTTACATTGTACATATGGATTTAATAAGTAATGGTAATAGGACTGAGTAAAGTCCAATTCGGTCTGTAATCATACGAGATTACAGTAATCATACTCGTGATTTGTTTATCACCAGTATGATTACAGACCGAATTGGACGACATGAAGTCTTATTACCAATTAATCATGAAAATTACCATTTCCGAGAAAAGAAAAATAGCCAAGTTATGAAAGAAAGGGAAAATTTGCATTAAAGGACTGACAAAGGAGGGGTAAATCGTGTAATGTCGCTCTCACTGAAATTAAACTACTTTTTGTACATGAGCAACGTGTACTCAAAAGGTGTAAACACGACCTAAAGATGCCCCATTAATGTGGAGACAATTACGAAGACAACCAATAAGCACTTTCTTGAAACGATTTAAGGGGTGAGTTATCTCATATCTCTGTTTCTCTTGTTATCTCAGTGACACTGCAGATGGTTTGAGAGAGATATAGCGCATACCGTACTTGAAATTTTGGTATACGCGCTACCGTATTGTCGTGTTTAGGCTTTTGTTCATTGCTCGTAGCGGTAGGCTTTTATCTTCCAACGCTGAGTACCGTTTAAGCTTATACATTAGGTTTTCGATTCGATTGCCAGCAACCGAAGTGAAACCTGCACTTTTTTGTACGTTGCAAATTACAAAGGCCATCAAAGAATATTATAGATCTTACTGTCATCCCTATGGCTCTTTCATAAAATCACCATGGAATCGTAAAAATGTAATTATATAACAGCCAAAACGTTGAAAGTTTATAAGAAGTATGTCAGTATAAGTACAGTCTGAGTGTATCTTCAGAACATAAACGATTGTTTTCACCCATGTACTTAAGTGTTGGGTGTTAAAGTTTTTAAAGATATTGTGTGTAATCAGATTTGTCTAGGTCAAGGTTAGAATCTAGTTTTAGTTTACAAATGCTTAGACCTTAACTGATAACAATGTTGAATAATTGATATTATTTATTCATTCATTCATTCATTCATTCATTCATTCATTCATTCATTCATTCATTCATTCATTCATTCATTCATTCATTCATTCATTCATTCATTCATTCCCTTTTCTTCTGTTTGCAGAATGCTAAAATGGTTAAAATTTATTGGTTCTATGTGACACAAAATTATGGTTTCGTAAGATAGTACACAGGTAACCACAGTTGTGGGAATGTTATTCCAGATTTGCAGTATGGCTCTCCATGTCAGCAAAAGTTTACACCAAATATGTGCTGATGAAATAGAACAATAATAAACATCCAATCTGTAATCATTGCAAGCACTGTTAAATTTACTATCTACGCTGTACTTTGCTTTTGGACTATTCCCATTTACTTACTGACAATGTTTTACATTAAGACAAATTAATTCCTGATAAGGCCAATCACTGTTACAAATAAGTTCGTACAATTGAACTTCATGTTACCAATGTAGTTAGTGAAGAGCCTTAACTGGCTATTGCTCTGCAAAATAATGTTTCCTATGCTTTAAGAACAAATAAGTCGGAAAATTTGCTTGAACCCCTAATAACAAGTAAGCTGTTTGTGGCATTTCTGTGTTGTGTAGTTTTGACCCGCATGAGTCACAACCGAAAAGCACACGATAAGAGATTTTGCTCACTTCCATCACTCTCCTGTTGGAAATCGAGCTTGAAAATAGTGCATAGGGCTGTCTCAACTCCAAGCTACATCATTTGCTTCTTTCCATTTAAATCTGTTCGTGTTGAAATTTTCAGGGTAGCTAATATTTTTGACTTTGACTCGTGTTTTCTACATTTCCTTCGTGTTCTCAAATGTCCGCCGTGTTTTATCACAGAGTATTAGAAGGCTTAGGCTTGTTTATTTGTTAATTGTAATATTAATCTTATGATCGTCATATGAAATGGGGGAAGTTACACTCTTGCTGAAATGATCTAGCCCCCTCATTCTGAATTGTCTGGATCCACCTGGATTTGATTATTGAGAAAAGAACATACATTGTCAATGTAATGGTAATCTTGATCATGTAAAAGAACTGTCTTCTGTGTGCTTTGGCAACATTTCCTGTTCTTTGCTACCTACTTATTCAGAAAGACAAAACAATGTAATTAATAATTACATGTATTCACTGTTACGCTGATGATTCACAAGTTTACATCTCATTTAGTCCGAACGACACAGCTGAGCAACTTGCTGTGGTGAGGAATACGGAAGACTGCATCGGAGACATTCGGTTTTGGATGTTGAATAATGATCTTAAATTAAACGACGACAAGACTGAATTCCTCATTATTGGTACATCGCAACAGCTGGAAATGCTAGACAATATCATTATTCTTGTGGGTGACTCAGATATTCATCCCGTGCCAATCGCGAGAAATCTTGGTTCTTGGTTTGATTCTAGGCTGTCCATGGCAAACGTGATATCACAAAAATCTGTGCCTGTTCATTTTACTATATCTATAATATTCGTCGGATCAGAAAGTATCTTTCACAGTAGTCAACGGAGACTCTTGTCCATGCATTCATAACAAGTCGCCTTGACTACTGCAATGGTCTTTTATGTGGATTACCTGATTGCTTGTTAAATAAACTGCAACGAGTACAGAATGCCTGCGCCAGACTGATTTTTAAAGAACAGAAATTTTGCCATGTAACGCCTCTTATTTATGAATTACACTGGTTACCGGTTAGATACAGAATCGAGTTTAAAATACTTTTAATTACTTTTAAGATTCTTAATTTTTTAGCGCCTTAGTTATCCACTATTGTTTTTAGGCTCAGTAGGAAAATCTTTTCATGATTATGATTTTGGACATGATGAAAACTGAAGTAAAGAGTAACAATTTTGCAATGTCAAAAAATGATGTTCGCATGTGCTTTATTTAGTGGCTTTGCCTTTTCTCTCCTCAGGTTATGCCGATTGTCCTGGGCCAAATAATTATACACATCCCGATCTAGCATTTACAATGTAGGTCTTAAAACTATCAACAACAATATCAAAATATGACACTGACAGATCCTCCTTTGTTTGCTGAAGTGATGTCATCCACTATTGTATGAGGCCAATTAGGAAAATTCTTTCAAATAGTATCACTGCAACCTTTTCATAATTATGACCTTGGACATGACGACACTTCAGTCATAGTTTAAAACTGAAGGAAAGAGTGACAGTCTTGCAATGTCTAAGAATACTGTTAGCACTCCATTTGGTGGCTTTGCCTTTTTCTCCTCAGTTTATGTCGATTGTCCTGGTCCAAATAATTAACCATCTTGATCTTCCATTTGGGATGGTGTGGATAGGGAATTGACGTACGTGAATGCCGATGTTTTTATTAAAGCCATCTTATAATCATAATGGCTTACAACTTGCTTTTTTTTCATACTTTCGACTAAATTTTGTTGCTAACCACGATGTTATGAATATCACCACTCAATCATCAAAACACGACTTGGCTTGCATTTCTTTGCAATTCTCAGTGAAATTATGATCAGTGCAACATAAAAAGACCTTAAGACAATGACAAAGTACGTTGTGTAAAACCACTGAAAATCTCTTGGAAACCCCACCAAAAAATCCCGCCAAAAAAATCCTAACTTGAAAATCCAACTCGAAAATCCAACTCGAAATCCAACTCAAAATCCTATCTCGGTAAATAGGCAACCTCTAAAAGCTGACAGACACATCGCAGTACCATTTTTGTCCTTTTTATTTATAACTACGAGACTGGTAAATGAGCTTTGATTGTGGCTTCATGAAAATGTTACATCAACCCTTTCACGCGTAGACTAAGTTATTGCAATGAATCTTGTCCTGCCATCTCTGGTACACAGACACTCTGGATTACAAAATTTTCTGAAAGTTGGCATTGCCGGGTAAGATATTTTCTAAAGCATACATGTATGTAATTAATAATTTCTCACACATTGTCTTGCTTGAGAAAAGATCCATAACCCGCATGGAGCTTTTTCTTTGAGAGCTCCCTCCTCTAGCTTGTTCCTTAGAATTTCTCAAGACTGGCCATATGTATGGAAATTTTCTGGAACTGCACATTCAGATATACATGTACTGTACCAAGCAATAACATCTCAAGCTAAACTAATATGGTCCTACAGTTACAGCCAAAGAGCCCAGATGTTCCTTTGGTTGGGACTCTGAATATTGCAGTGCAATATTCCAGCTTCTTCTTTGAAGCAACTTGGAAGTGCAGGAGCAAGTTGCCAAGTTAACATAACAATTTTGTTTGCATTGCAAAGCAGAGCCTGCCACTGTGAAAGACTGTTGATTATTTTCAACCTAGCATTTGACTCACTATACTGTTAATTAATCAGTAACTACATGTAAGAGTGAACTATACTGAAGTACAGTCCAGCATGCAGGTCTCATTGAAAGACATTTTCATCAAGAAATCTGGTTGTACAATTTATAATTATAACATATTTATCTTTCTATGAATAAAAGTGATGTTCAAGTAACAGCTACAAGTACAGTATACGATTAGAAACGTGTCCAGTCCCAATGAACAGCATATGCATGGACAGTCTGGAGCAAAAAAATAAAAAATAAAAAAAAATAATAATAATTTCTCTTGAAAGTAACTATTGCCAGGTAAGATATTTTTTAAGGAGATACATGTATAATTTAGGTCCTTGATTGCTGGATCATGTGTACAAAAGGCATCCGCGGTCAATCGACACTTGATCAACATCTCGATCGATACTCTGCCAACACACGGTCAACACTCGATCACAATCTCAATGCCTGTGTACTCTCTAAGGCTGGGAAGTGAGAGGAATCGACACTTGACAGTCAGTCGATAGTCGGCGGAGTGTCAACCGACTCATATGTATCCATTGATACTCGATGGCATGTTTGCAAAAATTAGTTGACTCTCGACCAAGATGTCGATCAAGTATCAAGCGAGGTGTTGATCAAGGGTCGACGGAGAGTCAATCAAGGGCATCGATCGACACATCGCAGATGTCTTTATGATCCTGATTGCCTAGGCATTTTAAAATAATTGTAAATATAGTTAGGCATTTATATTGTAAATAATGATATCTTACCAAGTGTTTGTTCCACGTATAAACTGAAGTGAAAAGCTTTATAAACAGTGCATGGGAACAAATTATCCCCGAATATAACTAATGGAAACATACACTGTATGTGATAGTTGTGAGTTAAGGTGGCGGAACACAGTTTTCGCGCTCGCTTTTGCTGATGCAATTCAGCGCGCGCACAAGGATTGCAAAAAACAAACATGCCCTCAATAGAGCGATCATTTTATTTACTCAACACCCGCACTATCTGTGCTATTTTTCTCTATAATTGAACGTAGTGTATCGATGGCTTTAGTCTTTTATCATAAATATATGTTAGAAAAGGTGAAGATGTAAAGAACTCAGCAATTCTGAGCTTTTTCTTTGATACCGAAAGAACTCAGTTAAATGCAGCGCATGCGTAGTAAGTCAAAAAATTGCGATTGAATGAAAATTTGCACTCTCGGAAATACGCCTATTTCTCGAGAACCACTCATTAGAATTTCACGAAATTTGGCACGAAAATACTTTAGGAAATAAGTAACTGGAGTATTGAAAATAACTGAACTTTAACAAAGGAAACTCTAGATATTCCAGTAAACGTTCAATAAGGGATAATTAAAGATCTCTCTGCTAAATTATTAGCAAAATGGTCTTAACTTGTGAGAATCGTTAAAAGCTTGGTACATGCAAATTATAAAGAAAATCTAATGACTAGATTATCTACAAATAAACAAAAACGAGTTTAAAGGCCTGTTTATTTTTATTCATGTTGCCATGGCAACGGGACATACTTCAGCTTAACCATCAAAAAACCAAAGTTTGTGTTGTTAACTTGCTTGCTGCCATTTTTGGCGACCGAGGGATCAAGGGTTTTAGAGAAAAAGGTGAATGAAACATAGGTATCAAAAACTGTGTTCAGCCACCTTAAGTGAGTGTGGATGTGACATTTCAATTATTTGACCTTCTAATTCTTTGCTTTTTTGTTTGTTTGTTTGTTTTCGCTTTTTACAGACGACTTGATGCAATTATATTGTTGCACTGAGTTCATTGAACAATTATTGCCTGGAAGTTGAGTTCTAAAACCCACCTGTGTGTAGTCAACATCATATTATTGCAATATTGTCACAGCTAAACTGTATATTTTACACAATTAGCACAAATTACTTAACTAATTGATTAAGATACCTGTTAAATTAAGCAGTTTTTCTTCAAGAGGATTTTACTCATGGTTTATTGTAACAACTTCCCGTTTTGAATGATATCAATTATGGTTTGTTTATAGTGTTTTTAAATGTGACTTGTGATAATCGGCATAGGCGTGAATTAAAATCTTGCCGACATGGAACGGAGAATTGAGTGCAAGCATAGTACAGAAAGGTTCAAGGTTAGTACTTCCTAAAAAGAGATAGTTGAGAATCTTGTGACATTCTGTGGTCAGCCTTGCCACTCTCAACTTTGGACAAGGTTAATTCTTACAATACTGTTTTGTAATAGTAAGTTTGACCCTATAAGAACCTGATCTATATTTACAATATTTGCACGTCATAAAACGTTCAAATATAAATAAAATTGTCATCACGATGCCGCACAGTTGAGGCGGACACTATGTTGAATTTAAAATCTTTAAAATAACATTTTGTTTTCAAACATTGTTTCAGATCCCTCTGTTTTAGCTATGAAACTCCATGTTCATTAAAACTAAGAGTGTTCCATAAAATAGAACCTCTATACGCGAGCGAGTCCTTCATATATCTATCTACTTTTCCCAGTAAAGAATAACCATTGCAGCATTTAGTTTAAATGTCCCTGGATAACAATTCAGGGAGGACATCGTTGCGTGCTTTATGACAAAGCGTAAAAATATCTAGCTTGTAATATAAAAGAGTGTAGGCCACTGTTCGTATCCTGCACGCGCGTCACATGACGCCATATCCTTGGGTAAGTTAAAGATAATTCTAGATGCCCTACAGTGTAGTCGCTCTATGGATTAAAATAGATCTATAGTAATAACCTTAAAACCCAAAAGGTAGCGCCACTGCATTTGGTTGGGGGTACACGGTTCCTGTTTTCCTAGTAAGAGGTTTTTGGGGTTTACGAGTCCAGCTTTGGTGCATGTAGGATGTATTGTTTATCCATTTTGCTGTAATCTTTAGTTATCAATGCGTCAATTAAAACATAATTGTCTTGGCTTGGCTGACCAATGCACCCATACATCTTTCAGTGTGTTGGTTGTGTAATGAAGGCAAAATACATTGTACATGTACAGGTACGTAATACAGCTTACATGTATTTGGAGCTTACTTATTCATTTGTAGCTTAATTTAATAACAAAATCAATAGTTATGGGGTCACCCAGTAACAGCTACTGTGGTCCACAATCTCAGAGAAGAAAACAGAACACATCACGTAAGTGAAATTCCATTATAAAATTATTATTGAAAGCCCGCATACATGTAAGTATTCAGTAACAAGGTGTTCTTTTTACCACTTATGCCAGAGTGATTTTGTTATTTTGGATGTTGCAGTTTTGCAGTTGGGAACAGATCTCATATTTATATTTCTGTATGCTGTTTTAAATGCTGTATAGCTGTCACACCTTCAAATGTATGTTTTTACAGTGACCTTTGGGAGGTGTCATAAGGCTATGTAGAATTCCAGTAGTTTTTATGAGGTAGTATTAGTAGCATACACTATGAAAAAGAACTGAACAATTGAAGAAAGTAAGCATAAAGAGAAATAAAACTGCAAGATTATGCCATAAAATACATGTAAAAATTCATGTCCACCCCTAAGCCAATTGCAGACATTGAAAATAGTAGTTCAAATTTTTTTTTTTGAGAAAAAAAAGGTAGGAACGAAATGGTTTAAAGACAATGCATTTAGTAATCACAAGGAAAAGAAGAATTTTAGTTAAAGAGCGATGCAAAGAATCTACACTAAATTACATCACTTTCACTCAACACTGTATAATTTCATGACCTAAAGGCATGATCAAGATCTACCAACTTTTTAACAGGAAGTTTGGGATAACACCAGATATGCATCTTTGCCCAAATTATTTGTGTAACACTGATTTTAACCAGTACATTCAGTACAGACTTAGGAAAATATAAACAAAGCCACTAAATAGAATGCAAACAGTTTTAGGACCAAATGGAAGATCAAGATTGTTAATTATTTAGACCAGGACAATCGGCATAAACTCAGGAGAACAAAGGCACAGCCACTAAATGGAGTGCAAACAGTATTTTCAGACACTGCAAGACTGTCACTCTTCACTTCAGTCTTAGACTATGACTGAAGTGTCATCCTGTCCAAGATCATAATTATGAAAAGGTTGCAGTGATACTATTTGAAAGAATTTTCCAAATGGGCCTAATACAATAGTGGATGACATCACTTCAGCAAAGAAAAGAGGATCTGTGAGTGTCATAATTTGATGTTGTTGTTGACAACTTTAAGACCTACATTGTAAATGCTAGATAGGATGTGTATAATTATTTGGCCCTGGGGCCCATTTTTTGAAGGTCCTGAAAAGTTTTTGCACCCAAAAAGCCGTAGCAACATCTCAAGCCTTATGATTTCAAAGCTGTTCAATGCACATATTCTTAATATAAACAAAGGTTCCCTTCATACAAGAAGTTCCAGGCGTATACACCTCTTTGTCTTTAAATACCAATTAACTAAAAATGGCTTTGTGGGCCTGAAAAGTTTCCAGGGCTTTCAGGAAATGGGGGCCCTGGACAATCGGCATAACCTGAGGAGAGAAAAGGCAAAGCCACTAGAAGGAGTGCAAACAGTATTTTTTTGACATTGCAAAATTGTTACTCTTTACTTCCGTTTTCATCATGTCCAAGATCATAAGCATGAAAAGATTTTCTTAATGAGCCTAAATACAATAGTTGATGACATCGCCTCAGCAAAGAAAGGAGGATCTTTCAGTGTCATAATATTACCAGTACATCAAATGGATGGTTCTTGATCCTTCTCAAATAGTACTCAACAATTATTAACAATAACTATGGTTCTGCTGAAAAAGATACTTGCACTGACCCAGCTTACTTGAAAGCATACAAATTGCTGATGAAAACTTAAATAATCAAATGCTTTTAATTAATATATTAAATCAGGAAAAATATTATAGTCAAAGAGATCTAGAGCTGGCATACACACTTGAGGCCAGACTTAGTCAGAGTTTGAGTCCTTATGTAGATTGAAGGATTTTTCTAGCATGCAGGTCCAAATATTAATTTTATTTCAAACCATATTACAACCTAGAAGTTCACGTAATTTAGCTTAATTCAAGTATGTATAGCCTGTAAGGCTTATTAGTCGAAGAAAAAGAGCAACTCCCTCTACCGCATTAAATGTGTGACTATGGTATTGCAGTTAGAAACTTAACACGAAAATATAAGTTAACCATGAAAACATTTACAGGATAGCACAAAGAAAGTAATCATGTAATTGAGTATACAGTTCAACCCCTATTAAACGGCCACCGTTGGGGAAATGGATGGTGGCCGCTTAAAGAGGGGTGACTGCTTCATAGAGGACTAAGAACAAAAGTAAAACCCTCATTGCCTAATTGGGGTGGCCATTTGACTGTATTTTCGTAATTATTAAATTACAGTACTCTTGATTTTGCACAACGTCTGTATGTCCTTTTGGATTACGCATAGAAAACATTTCAAAACTAAAGGTATTTTAGTGTGGAGATGATTAGGTTTGCAGATATTTAACAACACTTGTTTAAATTATACCTGATTGTACTTTTTTGTACACTTTTTATACCTAATTGTACCTTTTTGGTATGCTTTGGCCGCAAATCAGGCGAGTTTCAACAAGCCATGGTTTCTATTCTGGTGAGATGTAGTCAAGCCAAAATGCTTGTGGTGAGACCAAATGAGCCTGACATGAGCAAAAAAATATCTTGTCTCCCACCTGTGAGATCATTATAAGTTTTAATAGGTTTTGTTTTCAAATGATCCATCAGTAGTTGCAACACAAATTTTTAGTATC